>NC_068454.1:46549184-46826569 GCF_023373465.1 Oncorhynchus keta | reverse complement strand
GCAGTACTGTATAATTTTAATCATTTTAGTCAATAAGATTCTTGCTACGTAAGCTTAACTTTCTGAACATTCGAGACGTGTAGTCCACTTGTCATTCCAATCTCCTTGCATTAGCATAGCCTCGTCTGTAGCCTGTCAACTATGTGTCTGTCTATCCCTGTTCTCTCCTCTCTGCACAGACCATACAAACGCTCCACACCGCGTGGCCGCGTCCACCCTAATCTGGTGGTCCCAGCGCGCACGACCCACGTGGAGTTCCAGGTCTCCGGTAGCCTCTGGAACTGCCGATCTGCGGCCAACAAGGCAGAGTTCATCTCAGCCTATGCCTCCCTCCAGTCCCTCGACTTCTTGGCACTGACGGAAACATGGATCACCACAGATAACACTGCTACTCCTACTGCTCTCTCCTCGTCCGCCCACGTGTTCTCGCACACCCCGAGAGCTTCTGGTCAGCGGGGTGGTGGCACCGGGATCCTCATCTCTCCCAAGTGGTCATTCTCTCTTTCTCCCCTCACCCATCTGTCTATCGCCTCCTTTGAATTCCATGCTGTCACAGTTACCAGCCCTTTCAAGCTTAACATCCTAATCATTTATCGCCCTCCAGGTTCCCTCGGAGAGTTCATCAATGAGCTTGAAGCCTTGATAAGCTCCTTTCCTGAGGACGGCTCACCTCTCACAGTTCTGGGCGACTTTAACCTCCCCACGTCTACCTTTCACTCATTCCTCTCTGCCTCCTTCTTTCCACTCCTCTCCTCTTTTGACCTCACCCTCTCACCTTCCCCCCCTACTCACAAGGCAGGCAATACGCTCGACCTCATCTTTACTAGATGCTGTTCTTCCACTAACCTCATTGCAACTCCTCCAAGTCTCCGACCACTACCTTGTATCCTTTTCCCTCTCGCTCTCATCCAACACTTCCCACACTGCCCCTACTCGGATGGTATCGCGCCGTCCCAACCTTCGCTCTCTCTCCCCCGCTACTCTCTCCTCTTCCATCCTATCATCTCTTCCCTCTGCTCAAACCTTCTCCAACCTATCTCCTGATTCTGCCTCCTCAACCCTCCTCTCCTCCCTTTCTGCATCCTTTGACTCTCTATGTCCCCTATCCTCCAGGCCGGCTCGGTCCTCCCCTCCCGCTCCGTGGCTCGACGACTCATTGCGAGCTCACAGAACAGGACTCCGGGCAGCCGAGCGGAAATGGAGGAAAACTCGCCTCCCTGCGGACCTGGCATCCTTTCGCTCCCTCTCTACATTTTCCTCCTCTGTCTCTGCTGCTAAAGCCACTTTCTACCACTCTAAATTCCAAGCATCTGCCTCTAACCCTAGGAAGCTCTTTGCCACCTTCTCCTCCCTCCTGAATCCTCCTCCCCCCCCCCTCCTCCCTCTCTGCAGATGACTTCGTCAACCATTTTGAAAAGAAGGTCGACGACATCCGATCCTCGTTTGCTAAGTCAAACGACACCGCTGGTTCTGCTCACACTGCCCTACCCTGTGCTCTGACCTCTTTCTCCCCTCTCTCTCAGATGAAATCTCGCGTCTTGTGACGGCCGGCCGCCCAACAACCTGCCCGCTCGACCCTATCCCCTCCTCTCTTCTCCAGACCATTTCCGGAGACCTTCTCCCTTACCTCACCTCGCTCATCAACTCATCCCTGACTGCTGGCTACGTCCCTTCCGTCTTCAAGAGAGCGAGAGTTGCACCCCTTCTGAAAAAACCTACACTCGATCCCTCCGATGTCAACAACTACAGACCAGTATCCCTTCTTTCTTTTCTCTCAAACTCTTGAACGTGCCGTCCTTGGCCAGCTCTCCCGCTATCTCTCTCAGAATGACCTTCTTGATCCAAATCAGTCAGGTTTCAAGACTAGTCATTCAACTGAGACTGCTCTTCTCTGTATCACGGAGGCGCTCCGCACTGCTAAAGCTAACTCTCTCTCCTCTGCTCTCATCCTTCTAGACCTATCGGCTGCCTTCGATACTGTGAACCATCAGATCTTCCTCTCCACCCTCTCCGAGTTGGGCATCTCCGGCGCGGCCCACGCTTGGATTGCGTCCTACCTGACAGGTCGCTCCTACCAGGTGGCGTGGCGAGAATCTGTCTCCTCACCACGCGCTCTCACCACTGGTGTCCCCCAGGGCTCTGTTCTAGGCCCTCTCCTATTCTCGCTATACACCAAGTCACTTGGCTCTGTCATAACCTCACATGGTCTCTCCTATCATTGCTATGCAGACGACACACAATTAATCTTCTCCTTTCCCCCTTCTGATGACCAGGTGGCGACCGCATCTCTGCATGTCTGGCAGACATATCAGTGTGGATGACAGATCACCACCTCAAGCTGAACCTCGGCAAGACGGAGCTGCTCTTCCTCCCGGGGAAGGACTGCCCGTTCCATGATCTCGCCATCACGGTTGACAACTCCATTGTGGCCTCCTCCCAGAGCGCTAAGAACCTTGGCGTGATCCTGGACAACACCCTGTCGTTCTCAACTAACAGCAAGGCGGTGGCCCGTTCCTGTAGGTTCATGCTCTACAACATCCGCAGAGTACGACCCTGCCTCACACAGGAAGCGGCGCAGGTCCTAATCCAGGCACTTGTCATCTCCCCGTCTGGATTACTGCAACTCGCTGTTGGCTGGGCTCCTACCTGTGCCATTAAACCCCTACAACTCATCCAGAACGCTGCAGCCCGTCTGGTGTTCAACCTTCCCAAGTTCTCTCACGTCACCCCGCTCCTCCGCTCTCCCACTGGCTTCCAGTTGAAGCTCGCATCCGCTACAAGACCATGGTGCTTGCCTACGGAGCTGTGAGGGGAACGGCACCTCAGTACCTCCAGGCTCTGATCAGGCCCTACACCCAAACAAGGGCACTGCGTTCATCCACCTCTGGCCTGCTCGCCTCCCTACCACTGAGGAAGTACAGTTCCCGCTCAGCCCAGTCAAAACTGTTCGCTGCTCTGGCCCCCCAATGGTGGAACAAACTCCCTCACGACGCCAGGACAGCGGAGTCAATCACCACCTTCCGGAGACACCTGAAACCCCACCTCTTTAAGGAATACCTAGGATAGGATAAGTAATCCTTCTCACCCCCCCCCCTAAAAGATTTAGATGCACTATTGTAAAGTGGCTGTTCCACTGGATGTCATAAGGTGAATGCACCAATTTGTAAGTCGCTCTGGATAAGAGCGTCTGCTAAATGACTTAAATGTAATGTAAATGTAAATGAGATGAGATCCTCAGACCTCTTGTGAGACCATATGCTGGTCCGGTTGGCCCTGGGTTCCTCCTAATGCAAGACAATGCTAGACCTCATGTGTCTGGAGTGTGTCAGCAGTTCCTGCAAGAGGAAGGCATTGATGCTATGGACTTGCCCGCCCGTTCCCCAGACCTGAATCCAATTGAGCACATCTGGGACATCTTGTCTCGCTCCATCCAGCAACGCCACGTTGCACCACAGACTGTCCAGGAGTTGGCAGATGCTTTAGTCCAGGTCTGGGAGGAAATCCCTCAGGAGACCATCCGCCACCTCATCAGGAGCATGCCCAGGCATTGTAGGAAAGGTCATACAGGCACGTGGAGGCCACACACACTACTGAGCCTCATTTTGACTTGTTTTAAGGACATTACATCAAAGTTGGATCAGCCTGTAGTGTGGTCTTCCACTTTAATTTTGAGTGTGACTCCAAATCCAGACCTCCATGGGTTGATACATTTGATTTCCATTGATAATATTTGTGTGATTTTGTTGTCAACACATGTTGTTGTCAACACAAGAAAAAAGTATTTAATAAGAATATTTAATTCATTCAGATGTAGGATGTGTTATTTTAGTGGTCCCTTTATTTTTCTGAACAGTGTATATACAGTGCCTTGCGAAAGTATTCGGCCCCCTTGAACTTTGCGACCTTTTGCCACATTTCAGGCTTCAAACATAAAGATATAAAACTGTATTTTTTTAAGAATCAACAACACACAATCATGGGACACAATCATGAAGTGGAACGACATTTATTGGATATTTCAAACTTTTTTAACAAATCAAAAACTGAAAAATTGGGCGTGCAAAATTATTCAGCCCCTTTACTTTCAGTGCAGCAAACTCTCTCCAGGAGTTCAGTGAGGATCTGAATGATTCAATGTTGACCTAAATGACTAATGATGATAAATACAATCAACGTGTGTAATCAAGTCTCCGTATAAATGCACCTGCACTGTGATAGTCTCAGAGGTCCGTTAAAAGCGCAGAGAGCATCATGAAGAACAAGGAACACACCAGGAAGGTCCGAGATACTGTTGTGAAGAAGTTTAAAGCCGGATTTGGATACAAAAAGATTTCCCAAGCTTTAAACATCCCAAGGAGCACTGTGCAAGCGATAATATTGAAATGGAAGGAGTATCAGACCACTGCAAATCTAACAAGACCTGGCCGTCCCTCTAAACTTTCAGCTCATACAAGGAAAAGACTGATCAGAGATGCAGCCAAGAGGCCCATGATCACTCTGGATGAACTGCAGAGATCTACAGCTGAGGTGGGAGACTCTGTCCATAGGACAACAATCAGTCGTATATTGCACAAATCTGGCCTTTATGGAAGAGTGGTAAGAAGAAAGCCATTTCTTATCCATAAAAAGTGTTGTTTAAAGTTTGCCACAAGCCACCTGGGAGACACACCAAACATGTGGAAGAAGGTGCTCTGGTCAGATGAAACCAAAATTGAACTTTTTGGCAACAATGCAAAACGTTATGCTCATCACCCTGAACACTCCATCCCCACTGTCAAACATGGTGGTGGCAGCATCATGGTTTGGGCCTGCTTTTCTTCAGCAGGGACAGGGAAGATGGTTAAAATTGGTGGGAAGATGGATGGAGCCAAATACAGGACCATTCTGGAAGAAAACCTGATGGAGTCTGCAAAAGACCTGAGACTGGGACGGAGATTTGTCTTCCAACAAGACAATGATCCAAAACATAAAGCAAAATCTACAATGGAATGGTTCAAAAATAAACATATCCAGGTGTTAGAATGGCCAAGTCAAAGTCCAGACCTGAATCCAATCGAGAATCTGTGGAAAGAACTGGAAACTGCTTTTCACAAATGCTCTCCATCCAACCTCACTGAGCTCGAGCTGTTTTGCAAGGAGGAATGGGAAAAAATGTCAGTCTCTCGATGTGCAAAACTGATAGAGACATACCCCAAGCGACTTACAGCTGTAATCGCAGCAAAAGGTAGCGCTACAAAGTATTAACTTAAGGGGGCTGAATAATTTTGCACGCCCAATTTTTCTGTTTTTTATATGTTAAAAAAGTTTGAAATATCCAATAAATGTCGTTCTACTTCATGATTGTGCCACTTGTTGTTGATTCTTCACAAAAAAATACAGTTTTATATCTTTATGTTTGAAGCCTGAAATGTGGCAAAAGGTCGCAAAGTTCAAGGGGGCCGAATACTTTCGCAAGGCACTGTATATATATGTATATATTTTTTGTCCTTCATTACCTTTCAACCCTACCATCCCTCCCGCAATTGGAGCAAACTGGTGAACAACAACGCTTATGCCTGTATTTCCAGCTTACAGTACACATACCATATACATTTTATGGACAGTCTATTTTACAATAGTTGTATTTGGTTAGTTTTCACTCCTGTCTTTCCTCTACTCTCAAACTCTCCCATTTATTTCTGATGTCCTTCCAGTTTGTTTTCTATTTACCAAATCTTTCAAACTCTGCTCTTTCACAAGAGTTCTTAACCTATATACAGTATGTTTCACTGGCGCAGAATGTTTAACATTTCAAATCAAATCAAACCATATATATATATGCACATTATCGAACAAAACACACTATACGTGTATAACATGATGTCCTATGAGTGTCATCTGATGGAGATAATCAAAGGTTAGTGATTAATTTTATCTATATTTCTGCTTTTGTGACTGTGAACAATGGCTGTGTGTGTTTTTGAATTTGGTGGTCATCTAACATAAATGTAAGTTGTGTTTTCGCTGTAAAACATTTTAAAAATCGGACATGATGGGTAGATTGACAAGATGTTTATCTTTCATTTGCTGTATTGGACCTGTTAACTCTTGGAGATAGGGCTGAATACTGCCCCCTTTGGAGGAAGTGCGTGCCCATAGTAAACTGAAAATATTTTTTCAGTATTTTTCAATATTATTTTGCTAATATATGCATATAATAATTATTATTGAATATAAAACACTCTAAAGTTTCTAAAACCGTTTAAATTATGTCTGTATGTAAAGCAGAACTCTCAGGGCAGCCATTCTCCCAAACTCTCTCTTGTCAACAGAAAAGTTGGGCCAACTTTGACGTCATCGCCCCCACCCTTCGCAAGCAGCTAGCGATCTGTGAAGAGTTTGTATGTGTTCAGCGCGGTGTCTGCTTTCAAATGGCGCGTTCATTGTGAGAATCTCGCGCGCCCTCGTCCTTTGGCGGGCAAAAACGTTCGGGTCACTCGAAAATACATGCACTCTATTGCGCGCGACCGATTTGGGGAGCTTTCTTTTCCAAGAAACACCAATTGATTTCGGTTTGTTTGTTCACGCTGATCATTGTTTTACGTGTTAAAAACATCATAAAGCTCGATTCTGCACTTAGTTTGACCGGTTTAGTCGACATATAATATGTAGTTTTGAAGTTTTGATGCGCAAGAGTGCGGGACCAGAAGTCATTTTGGGTGCATTTCAGCTGAAGCTGTTAGCATATGCTAATACAGAGACACACAACTTGAAACCAAACGATGTATTGGGTAAGTATGACTCCTTCTACGTCTTCTGATCGAAGAACATCAAATGTAAGGGAATATTTATGTGATTATTTTGGGTTTCTGTGGACTCCAAACGTAGAGGAGACATACTGCTAATATCTGAGTGCCGTCTCAGTATAGCCTAGTGAACGAATTCTGTAACGTTCAAAATAAATGTAACACAGCGGTTGCATTAAGAAGAAGTGTATCTTTGTAACTATATGTAGAACATGTATATTTAGTCATGTTTATTGCTTGTTATCTGACGTTATCTGTCGGAGCTATCATCATTTCTCCGGACATTTGAGTAGCATTTTTTGAAATGTCGTCATTGTAAACAGAGATTTATGGATATAAATGGCATATTATTGAAAAAAACATAAATGTACTGTGTAACATGTCATATTACTGTCATCTGATGAAGATTTTCAAAAGGTTAGTGAATTATTTATTTTTTAATCCTACTTTAAAATTTTATATTTTCTGGGACAAAATGGCTGCCTCTTGTCTTTTGTTTCAGTGGTGATCTAATATAAATATGTGCTATGTTTTTGCCGTAAAACATTTTAGAAATCTGACTTGCTGGGTAGATGAACAAGGTGTTTAATCTTTCATTTTAGCTATTGGACTTGTTAATGTGTGAAGGTATTTCTAAGAATATTTTTTTGCATTTTGTGTTATGGTAATGAGCTTGAGCCTTAGTCACGATCCCGGATCTGGGATGGGTAGCATCAAGAGGTTAATGTGTGAAAGTTAACCTCTAGCAACGAGCAATCTCGTATCCGGGAACGTAATCATAGCCTCAAGCTCATTACAAGAACGCAACGTTTCCTATTCATGAAAATCGAAAATGAAATGAAATAAATATATTCAACCACAAGCTTAGCCTTTTGTTAACAACACTGTCATCTCAGATTTTCAAAATATGCTTATCAACCAAAGCTACACAAGCATTTGTGTAAGAGTATTGATAGCCTAGCCTTCAGCAGGCAACATTTTTACAAAAACAAGAAAAGCATTCAAATAAAATCATTTACCTTTGAAGAACTTCGGATGTTTTCAATGACGAGACTCTTAGTTAGATAGCAAATGTTGATTTTTTCCAAAAATATTATTTGTGTAGACGAAATAGCTCCTTTTGTTCATCACGTTTGGCTAAGAAAAAGACGTGAAAATGCAGTCACTTACAACGCCAAACTTTTTTCCAAATTAGCTCTATAATATCGACAGAAACATGGCAAACATCATTTAGAATCAATCCTCAAGGTGTTTTTCACATATCTATTCGATGATCTATCAGTGGTGGCAGTTGGCTTCTCATCAGAACCAAACGGAAAAATACTGCTGCTGGAGATTACGCAATAATTGCGACGGAGGACACCAAGCGACCACTGGTAGATGTAGTCTCTTATGGTCAATCTTCCAATGATATGCCTACAAATACGTCACAATGCTGTCGACACCTTGGGGAAGCGACAGAAAGCATAAGCTCATTCGTGGCCCATTCACATCTATATAAGGAGTCATTGGCATGAGGCGGTTTCAAAAAATGCAGCACTTCCTGATTGGATTTCTATCTGTGTTTTTCTGTAACATCGGTTCTGTGGTACTCACAGACAATATCTTTGCAGTTTTGGAAACGTCAGAGTGTTTTCTTTCCAAAGCTGTCAATTACATGCATAGTCGAGCATCTTTTCGTGACAACGGGAACGTTTTTCATCCAAAAATTAAAATGGCGCCCCCTATATCCAAGAAGTTAAATATTTCTAACAAATATATTTTTTCAACTGAATGGGAGTGGGTGTTCCCTTTAGGGAACTCCTTGCCATAACACGTTTTAAATAGATATGCTGTTAGTGGACAACCTTGTTTTCCTCCTCTTGACAGTTTCTGAGAAGCAGCCAATATTTACTATTTAACACCTAGGGTTACTTTACTTGATTTTAACCCTGTCACGCCCTGACCATAGTTTGCTTTGTATGTTTAAATGTTTTGTTTGGTCAGGGTGTGATCTGAGTGGGCATTCTATGTTGTATGTCTTGTTTGTCTGTTTCTGTGTTTGGCCTGTGTTTGGCCTGATATGGTTCTCAATCATAGGCAGGTTTTAGTCATTATCTCTGATTGGGAATCATATTTAGGTAGCCTGTTTTGTCATTGTGGGTTGTGGGTGATTGTCTATGTTATGTTGTTTGTTAGCACAGTGTTTCATTAGCGTCACGGTTGTTACTTTGTTACTTTGCTGCATCGCACCGACAGAAACAAGCATCTTTCTGGGAAGAAGAGGGGCGGGTGGGGTACAAAAAGAAAATCAGCCCCGTCGCGGGCCAGGATACCTTGCTCCCAGACAGACTAAATAAAACATTTTGCCCGCTTTGAGGACAATACAGTGCCACTGACATGGCCCGCTACCAAAACCTTCTTCACTGCTGCCAATATGAGTAAAACATTTAAACGTGTTAACCCTCGCAAGGCTGCAGGCCCGGACGGCATCCAGAGCCTCGTCCTCAGAGCATGCGCAGACCAGCTGGCTGGTGTGTTTACGGACAAATTCAATCAATCCTTATCCCAGTCTGCTGTCCCCACATGCGTCAAGAGGGCCACCATTGTTCCTATTCCCAAGAAAGCAACTATCGCCCCGTAGCACTCACTTCAGTCATCATGAAGTGCTTTGAGAGACTAGTCAAGGACCATATCACCTCCACCCTACCTGACAACCTAGACCCACTCCAATTTGCTCACCGCCCCAATAGGTCCACAGACGACGCAATCGCAACCATACTGCACACTGGCCTAACCCATCTGGACAAGAGGAATACCTATGTGAGAATGCTGTTAATCGACTACAGCTCAGCATTCAACACCATAGTACCCTTCAAACTCGTCATCAAGCTCGAGACCCTGGGTCTCGACACCGCCCTGTGCAACTGGGTACTGGACTTCCTGACGGGCTGCCCCCAGGTTGTGTGGGAAGGTAACAACATCTCCACCCCGCTGATCCTCAACACTGGGGCCCCACAAGGGTGAGTTCGGAGCCCTCTCCTGTACTCCCTGTTCACCCACGACTGCGTGGCCATGCACGTCTCCAACTCAATCATCAAGTTTGCGGACGACACTACAATGGTAGGCTTGATTACCAACAGCGACGAGACGGCCTAGAGGGAGGAGGTGAGGGCCCTTGGAGTGTGGTGTCAGGAAAATAACCTCACACTCAACGTCAACAAAACAAAGGAGAGGATTGTGGACTTCAGCAGAGAGGAGCACCCCCCTATCCACATCGACTGGACAGTAGTGGAGAGGGTCGTAAGTTTTAAGATCCTCTACGTACACATCACGGACAAACTGAATTGGTCCACCCACACAGAAAGCGTTGTGAAGAAGGCGCAGCAGTGCCTCTTCAACCTCAGGAGGCTGAAGAAATTTGGCTTGTCACCAAAAGCATTCACAAACTTCTACAAATGCACAATCGAGAGCAACCTGTCGGGCTGTATCACCGCTTGCTACGGTAACTGCTCCGTCCCAACCGTAAGGCTCTCCAGACGGTAGTGAGGTCTGCACAACGCATAACCGGGGGAAAACTACCTGCCCTCCAGGACACCTACACCACCCGATGTCACAGGTAGGCCATAAAGATCATCAAGGACAACAACCATCCGAGCCACTGTCTGTTCACCCCATCATCATCCAGAAGGCGAGGTCAGTACAGGTGCATCAAAGCAAGGACCAAGAGACTGAAAAACCGCTTCTATCTTAATGGCCATCAGACTGTTAAACAGCCACCACGAACATTGAGTGGCTGTTGCCAACTGACTCAACTCCAGCTCGCTTTAATAATGGAAATTGGTGTAAATTGATGTAAAAAATGTTTCACTAGCCACTTTAAACAATGCCACTTAATATAATGTTTACATACCCTACATTACTCATCTCATATGTGTATGTTTCTACTGTACTCTATATCATCTACTGCATCTTGCCATCTTTATGTAATACATGTATCACTAGCCACTTTAAACTATGCCACGTTTATGTTTACATACCCTACATTACTCATCCCATATGTATATACTGTACTCGATATCATTTACTGCATCTTGCCTATGACGTTCTGTACCATCACTCATTCATATCTTTACGTACATATTCTTTATCATTTTACACTTGTGTGTATAGGGTAGTAGTTGTGGAATTGTTAGGTTAGATTACTCGTTGGCTATTACTACATTGTCAGAACTACACTCGCATTAACATCTAATAAACATCTAATAACCGTGTGTACAAATAGCATTTGATTTGATTTACTTGCACTCTGGCACACACACGCACAAATCCACATAATATTTAGGGCTCCTGAGTGGCGCAGCGGTGTAGTTGCCATATTAGGCGGTGATACACCCCGACAGGATGCTCTCAATTGTGTATCTGTAAAAGTTTGTGAGGGTTTTAGGGGCCAAGACAAATTTCTTCTGCCTCCGAAAGTTGAGGAGGTGCTGTTGCGCCTTCTTCACCACACTGTCTGTGTGGCCCATTTCAGATTGTCAGGGATGTGTACACCAAGGAACTTGAAGCTTTCCACCTTTTCCACTGCGGTCCTGTCGATGTGGATAGAGGCGTGCTCCCTCTGCTGTTTCCTGATGTCCATTATCATCTCCTTTGTTTTGTTGACATCGAGTGAGAGGTTATTTTCCTGGTACCCCTCTCCCAGGGCCCTCACCTCCTCCCTGTAGGCTGTCTCATCATTGTTGGTGATGAAAATGCAACAACCCACATTAACAGGAATTACATTTACTCTAATGGATGGCCAAAAAAGATCTAGCTGAAAGCCACATGCCTACTAAGCCACGACTGCAGTCTAAAGTTCCTCCAGGAACCCTTTACTTAATTGAATCATTAAAGGTTCCTCCATGAACAAGTCAACTAACCAAAGGTGCAAATACAACTCTTCTCACTTATCTTCTCTTCTCTTCTCACTTATCTTCTGTTTTCAGATCAGTGCTGAAGGAGGCAAGGAATGCTCTTTTGACAATTGCGTTCTTCTCAGTACTCAGTACTTACTACACTCTTAGAAAAAAAGGTGCTATCTAGATCCTTAAAGGGTTCTTCAGCTGTCCCCATAGGAGAAACCTTTTAAGACCCATTTTTGGTTTCAGGTAGAACCCTTTTTGTTCCAGATGGCAAATTTGAAATGTAACACCCTCAGAGTTAAATGTAACACTTTACCAGTTACATACTCAGTCATATATGCCTTAAAAACCTCTTAAGGCTACCCCTGATTACTGCCCCTTCTGGAGGAATTGGGTACCCATATAAAACATGATACATTTTTGTCAAAAGTTGCTAATATATGCATATAAAAAAAATATTATCGAATAGAAAACACTCTAAAGCTTCTAAAACCGTTTAAATTTTGTCTCTATGTAAAGCAGAAGTGTCAGGGCATGCATTCTCCCAAAGTCTCTCTTGTAATGGAAAAAGTTGGCACCACTTTGACGTCATCGTATACGCACTTACCAAGCAGTTACAACCCTGGGAAGAGTCTGTATGTGTTCAGCGCGAAGCCTGCTTCCAATGAGGCGTGTAACTGTGAGAATCACGCGCTCACGAGACTTTGAGCGTGCCGAAAGGTCTCGGTCACGCCAAAAAAAAGTGCACCTCTATGCACGCTCTGCACATTTTCTCTCTTTCCCTCAGGATCGATTAAAAGACGTGTGTGTGTCTGTTCGCCCTCAAGATTGCTGTAGACCTTTATAACATGTTAAAGCTTAATTATGAACATAGTTTGACAAGTTTACTCGACATATAATATATAATTTTGACGTTTTGGTGCGCATCCACTTGAATTTTGCCTACATTTTGACCGAAATGAGGCTATTTTGAGAACCGAAAGATGCAGACTTGAAAACTGAACGCTAATTTGGTGAGTATAATCCCTTCCAGGTCTTCTGATGGAAGAACAGCAAAGGTAAGGGAATATTTATGTGTTAATTTTGGGTTTCTGTCGACTCCAAGATAGAGGAGTCATTATGCTAATGTGGGAGCGCCGACTCCCTATTATAGCCTAGTGAACGCAAAATGTAACGTTAAAAATAAATGTAACAAAGCGTTTGCATTTAGAAGAAGTGTATCTTGCTATACATATGTAAAACATGCATATTTAGTCAAAGTTTATGATGTGTATTCCTTGTTAGCTGACGTTATCTGCCGGAGCTATTTCATTTCTCCTGACATTGCAGTAGCATTTTTTGAATGATGCGTAATTGTAAACAGAGATTTATGGATATATATAGCATATTATTGGAAAAAAATGAATGTACTGTGTAACATGTTATATTACTGTCATCTGATGAAGATTTTCAAAAGGTTAGTGAATTATTTATTTTTTAATCCTGCGTTTGTTGATTGCATATTTTTTCCTACTTGGCTATGCTAATGAGGTATGTCTGCAGTGGTGGTTGGACATAAATATGTGCTATGTTTTCGCCGTATTTTTTTTTAGAAATCTGACTTGCTGGGTAGATAAACAACTTGTTTATCTTTCATTTGAGCTATTTTTCTTGTTAATGTGTGGAGGTTAAATATTTTTAGGAATATTTTTTCGCATTGTGCGTTATGCTAATGAGCTTGAGCCCTAGTCACAAACCCGCATACGGTTTTGGCGGACTAAAAGGTTAAGGATGTTTACCATCTGCCTTCTTGAACTGTCACAGATTGTCACTATGTCTTCATATTCCTTCAGCATTGCTGCACCTCCTGGTTTTTCATCAGGAGAATCTCGTTTATCAACTTCAGATTGAAACAAACATCACAGGCATTGTTGATTAGCAAGGAGTAGAAGCCTGAGGGCTGTGTCAAAATACACAATTAGCAATCTGTTGGATAATGTCACTGATGTTGATCTGCTGAATAATGTTATGGACATCCATATAACATTTGGTGAAGGATCATTTTGATTTAAAAAAAAAAAAAAAAAGGGCAGGTGAACTCTGCAACACCTGTTCCATTCTTATCCGTTTCGTCATATCGCTGCCACTCTCTCTACTGCTATAAGGCCGGGACAGTGTATATGTCAAGCTGGGTCTTGACTGGATGCTGGCTGTATCTGAAAGA
Source organism: Oncorhynchus keta (assembly GCF_023373465.1). NCBI lineage: Eukaryota > Metazoa > Chordata > Actinopteri > Salmoniformes > Salmonidae > Oncorhynchus > Oncorhynchus keta. The sequence continues at coordinate 46,812,698 of NC_068454.1, read as the reverse complement.
CAAAAGTTATTAGTCAAAATGAATTACACCCATTGTCTGAAGTTTTGTTCACCAAAGGTTTAAGAAGGTCTCCAGATTAAGTTATAGCTTTGAAGCACAGTTTCAGTTCAACATGGAAGAGTACACTTACCATTATCAATATCATCATCCTGGACAACAAATATATGTCCTTCGAGGTCACTAGCTCTGCAAACACATCCTCTGTGCCGGTCTCATCTTCCACTGTGACTGTTTTGTCCGTGGGAATGGAAAACTTTTCTTTCACTCAGTGATAACAACGAGTTTGAAAGACAATGAGTGCATTTGAAGAAGCTAAAATTATCAACCCAACTGTATTTCCTCATTGTAGACTAGCTTAATTAATGGCAGGTGGATAATGGTGTATCATTCTAAATAGTAAACGTGCCTTCAGAGATGAATTCCTGAGAACAAGCTTTGTGAAGTGTTGGTACTGTCCTCTATTAATCATTCTGGTGTCTGTTCGAGGCTGTGAGGGAAAGAGAGACAATAGGCCAACACATGTTGTCTGATTAAACATTTAATCCATTTTAGTTCCCGTCTTCAGAATTGTAAGAACTGTGCTTATCATGTTACCTGCCTGACCAAAATGACCTACTTCAGTTACCTTCGGAAAATGTTGTACAGTATGCTGATGTTCAATATCTTCCAGGGAGGCCAGGAAATCTTTGTATTGCTCTTGCCACTTCTGGTGGTGCCATTTGCATCTGTTGTCTTTCCATGAAACGCACTAACTCAGAAAAACCTCCAACTTCACCCAATGTGCTGTAAAAACAAGCTAGGTTGGAATCAGTGGCTGGCTAGCTACTGCACTGTTAGGGCTGCACATGGTAGTTAGTGTGTAGATTCTACACAACCAAACGTCCTCAGCTGTTCCTTGCCAGAACGTCAGCTAGTCAAGACAAATTAGAGATGATGACTAGAGATAATAACGTTAGCTTATTAGCTAGCTAACAAGCAACAGCTAACCAAGCAAGATTAAAAATGCTGAGCTAACTAACGTTAGCTAGACTAGTTAGCGCTAGCTAACTAACTAACACCTGTGCACTTGTTACGATTTACTGAAGCTAAGCTCAAAATAGGAATTGGCTGAACAAACCATAGTTCACATTAGCTAGCTAATTAATGTATCTTTAGCACGCTAGCTTGCATTCACTGACGTTATCTAACTAGCTAAGTTAGCTGTCTGGTCGCTATTCGCTACTAGGTTGACGATTCTCAGTAAACATGGCTATAGTACAACTTCAAATCACAAAATATTTTACTCATGAACTAATGAATAGCCTCCATTTCATTGTAAGAATACTCACATTTCCCTCACCGCTACCACTTTCTCAATGTGAGGGTGGAAAAATGGCGCCCAAAATAATTTCAACAGGTCTTTATCAAAATATCCCAGATGCTCCAATTAACACTGCTGGGAGCTGACCAACTTGAACTGTGATTGAACACCAGACTCTATTGTTAATTTCTCCTGTAAAAACACCGGAATCTCAACTCTTGGACTCCAAATTAAGTAACACCATAATTTTAACACTGACGATATTGCTGTGCAGATAGAACCCTTTTGGGATCCATGTAGAACCGTTTCCACAGAGGGTTTTACCTGGAACTAAAAAGGGTTCTCCTATGGGGACAGACGAATAACCCCTTTGGAACTGTGATAAAGTGCGTCTCGGTGAGAGGTGTAGGAGTCAGGCGCAGGAGAGCAGGGATTTTTTTTGAGAAGCGTGTTTAATGTAGAGATCTGTACACATAGTCCACCAATACAAAATTGGCCCAGATGAATGTCCCAAACAACACGCTCGAATGAATGCAAACTCGTGTCAGTACACAGAGGAACAACCACAGTTCCGACACTACCTACACATACGTCAATGCGAAAACAATAAACAGCATAGAATACTGAACGCTAATACTCACAAGCTTAATCCTGCACGAATTACGGCAGGTAACAGGTGCCCTATATAACCACAAAAATCAAAGTAATTGAAACCAGGTGTGAAAAGGAACACAGACAAAACAAACAGAAAAAGAAAAAGGGATCGGTAGTGGCTAGTAAACTGGCGACGCCGGGCGGAGCCGCCCCAACAGGGAGAGGAGTTTCCTTCGGTAGAAGTCGTGACAGGAACCCTTGTTTCTTAGAATGTAGTGTTTGGACTACTCAGAGTGTAAGAGAAATACAGTAAAACACTAAGAAGTTTGATCAACATTCCATTACACTAATCTACCAATGAGCAACTGAACTTTCACAATATTCATTTTTCATGTTCATTTCACAGCAGCTGAATCCTGCATGTATTTACATAGGAGTAAGCAATGGCATAAAGTGTATTTCTCAACCTGTCAGAGCCTGTCGTAAAATGCAAGCTAAGCCTTTAAACACTCACAAAGCAGCACAAAACACACCACCGAGCCTTCAGGTACTATAGACAGACACACACACACACACACACTCAGAAACCTCCCATCGATGGCTAGCTAACTTCTTCTTTTGTCCGATTAAGGATCACACACATTGTTATGTGTACCGGCTTTCACGTTTGCCCCATCTGTTTTTGCTTAGGTCTCTCCTTCCAGTGGCCCTCTCTTATCTCATTACACACTGTTCAAGCTTTGTGTTAAATTATGTATTAAGGTCAATGTCAAAACATGGAAGATGTGTAATCTGAAGGGAGTTCCCTTTTATTCATTATTACAGTGAAGGCTGAGCACAACTGTCAGCCAGCCGCCGAAGTGCTCAGCATGGAAGCTTGTGTGCTCAGCAGGGCCCATCAAAGCCCTTCTATCTCTTTCTCTCCTTCTCTCCTCCTCTCCCTCGGCTCCCTCCTTCCCTCCCACCTCCTGGTAGGACCCCTGATAGATTTACCCAGCTAACCCGTCTCTCTTCTACTGCACCAATCTGAGAGCTGTCAAGTGCACCTTTACACCCATGTCATAAATCTGAGGGAAAACGTGTACCCCCAAGACCAAGGGGGAAAAATAGGAGGGAGGGAGGGAAAACGAGAGAGACAGGTTAGGAGAGGGAGATGTCATGCCATGAGCTTGTAGTTTGGGGAATTTATCTAATGGGAATGTTATCAGAAAACAGGTAGGCTAAACTGAACTGTAGGCACTCACAACATGTTGTGTGAGTGTGAGTGTGTGTGTGTGAGTGTGTGTGAGTGTGAGAGATTGTGAGAGAGAGTTACGTTCCTCATTTTATTTAATTAAATTAACGGTAAACAGACGTTCAAACCTTGTGTGTTGATGAGACAACATATAGTCTCTTTTTAGACTTCAGTCTGATGTCCAGAGGAATTTGGCAGCAGTGGTGGGATCCTCCCTCAGCACAGGGTTTCCCAAACTCGGTCCCCTATTGAAATAATCAACTAATCATCAAGCTTTGAGTGCAGCCCTTGGCGTCCCAAGGACCAAGTTTGGGAAACGCTGCCTTAGCAACATCTCAACTGAAATGCAATGCTTGCATGTTTCTCAATAGCTGCCAATCAAAGTCATAGTCCCTGAAACAGATCATATACAGTATTTACTGACAGACAGCTGGTAAACCAATTTTTGAAGTGTGTAGAGTGGCTTTAACCTTATAGGAGATTTTTATTCCCCTCAATAGTCACACATGGAGCTGGGTAACAGTTTAATAAATCATCCATTGCCTGTTGTCAGGCCAGTTATTATTTTCTGATTAAATGAATGCAGTTATACTGCAACCCTTTACCATGCCACCAGCACACCTGAGAGACACTCAATCATGTTAACAATTTATACAATTACCTGATCTCTGCCTATAGTCACAGAATATAAATGTGGTGAAAAATATATATTTAGTATACTTAGTGTATTTAGTATACAGACAAACACAAATGCACACACACCTCTCTTATTGCTTGCAGGAAATTAATGTATTGGTCATCTAAAAATGATATCACAATTAAATAGCCATTGTTCAGATGTGATATTTCTCATTAAAACACAACACAACCTAAATACTTCATAAGCAAGACATGTCAATGTCTCCCCATCAATGTTCCCCATCAAATATACAGTAATTATTCCACTCGTGGCATGCAAATCACAGAGTAAATTAAAAACACTGCTGTGAAAAGCTGTCCAATCCATTTGTATTTCCAGTTTGTGTGAAGTGTCCATCCAGTGTTACTATCTAAAATAACAAAGCACTAGCTTCATGTTGCAGGAGAGGTCAGGCCAAGGACATTTTCATGCTGTTCTTAGTTCATAACCCACAAAAGAATGACAATAGAAGTGAGGGGAATTTTTGTTTGGGTAAGTGCAAGGGACAAGGCCTAGATCCAGATCTCAATAGTGTCTGGTTTCAATATTGCTTGTCCAAATCAATGAGGAGAAAATCATCTGGGTTGTCCCATCGGTGACCGCAGAGACCCTCATGCACTCTGGAGCTTGTACAACTGTTGTACCACACATTTCCTCGGTAGGCCGTCATTGTATATAAAAATGTGTTTTTGCCTAGTTAAATAAAGGTTACATTTAAATTAAATATAATGTACGCCCACACAGTCCTAAGGGAAAACCGGCATATCTTAAACAATAGACGCAGGATTACTGTAAAAATGACTGTTTAAAATTGGTTGGTAGGACGCCTTCAGTCCCGCAAAGATCCCACAAAGATCATAGATTCAAAGATTACTGTTTTGAAATATGTAACTCAAATTGAGATGAGATTAAAAATAAGTGACATACAGAGACAGAGAGAGAGAAAGTCGACAAAGCCAACAAGCAATAATACAAAACATTTTGACACAGAATTATGGAAAACCAAACGTTTTGTCCACCTATGACAAAACTCGAAACTGCCTGTGATCAACTGCATTCAAGAGCATCCTGCTTTGTCCATCTCCGTCCTACATATTTATTTGTTTTCTTAAAATTCTTTATTAGTTGTAAAAAAATAATATTGATTCACACTCAGTAGAAGGGACAGGAATCACAGGAGAGATATAAATAAGTAGTAGGAGAGATTCAAACATCTAATTATGCCTAGTAAATCAAATACAATTTTATCACATGCGCCGAATCCAACATTGAAATGCTTACTTACAAGCCCTTAACCAACAACGCTTTAAGAAGGTAAGAAAAAAATAGTATTACGTAAAAAATAGAAAATAAAAGTAGCAAATAATTAAACAGCAGCAGTAAAATAACAAGTGAGGTTATACACAGGGGGTACCGGTAGAGAGACAATGTGTGGGGGCACTGGTTAGTTGAGGTAATTGAGGTAACATGTACATGTACATGTATGCATAGATTGTAAACAGAGTAGCAGCAGAGTAAAAGAGGGGTCTGGGTAGCACTTTGATTAACTGTACAGGAGTCTTATGGCTTGGGGGTAGAAGCTGTTAAGAAGCCTTTTGGACCTCAACTTGGCGGTCCGGTACTGCATGCCCTGCGGTAGCACAGAGAACTGTCTATAACTAGGGAGGCTTGAGCCTTTGAACATTTTTAGGGCCTTCCTCTGACACCGCCTGTAATATAGAGGTCCTGGATGGCAGGAAGCTTGGCCCCAGTGATGTATTGGGCCGTATGCACTACCCTCTGTAGTGCCTTGCGTTCGGAGGCCAAGCAGTTGCCATACCAGGCAGTGATGCAACCAGTTAGGATGCTCTTGATGATGCAGCTGTAGAACCTTTTGAGGATCTGAGGACCCATGCCAAATCTTTTCTCTCTTCTGAGGGGGAATAGGCTTTGTCGTGCCCTCTTCACGACTGTATTAGTGTGTTTGGACCATGATAGCTTGTTGGTGATGTGGAGACCATGGAATTTGAAGCTCTCAACCTGCTCCACTACAGTCCTGTTGATGAGAATGGGGGCGTGCTCAATCCTCCATTTCATGTAGTCCACATTAACCTCCTTTGTCTTGATCATGTTGTGGGAGAGGTTGTTGTCCTGGCACCACACGATAAGGTCTCTGACCTCCTCCCTATAGGCTTTTTCATTGTTGTCGGTGATCAGGCCTATGAAAGCGCTTCATGGCTACAGACCTGAGTGCTACAGGTTGGTAGTCGTTTAGGCAGGTTACCTTAGTGTTCCTGGGCACAGGGACGATGGTGTTCTGCTTGAAACATGTTGGTATTACATACTCAGTAAGGGACAGGTTGAAAATGTCAGTGAAGACACTTGCCAGTTGTCAGCACATGCTTGGAGTACACATCCTGATAATCCGGCTGGCCCTGCGGCCTTGTGAATGTTGACCGGTTTAAAGGTCTTACTCACATCGGTTACGGAGAGCGTGATCATACAGTCGTCCGGAACGGCTGGTGCTCTCATGCATGTTTCAGTGTTACTTGCCTCGAAGCGAGCATAGAAGTAATTTAGCTTGTCTGGTAGGTTGGTGTCACTGGGCAGCTCATGGCTGTGCTTTCCTTTGTAGTCTGTTTATATTTTGCAAGACCTGCCACATCGGAGCCGGTGTAGTACGATTTGATCTTAGTCCTGTACTGATGCTTTGCCTGTTTGATGGTTCATTGGAGGGTATAGTGGGATTTCTCATAAGCTTCCGGGTTAGAGTCCCGCTCCTTGAAAGCGACAGCTCTACCCTTTAGGTCAGTGCGGATGTTGCCTGGAATCCATGGCTTCTGGTTGGGGTATGTACATGCGGTCACTGTGGACGAAGTCATCGATGCACTTATTGATGAAGCCAGTGACTGATGTGGTGTACTCCTCAATGCCTTCAGAAGAATCCCGGAACATATTCCAGTCTGGGCTTGCAAAACAGTCCTGTAGCTTAGCATCTGCTTCATCTGACCACTGTCTTATTGACCGAGTCACGGGTGCTTCCTGCATTAGTTTTTGTTTGTAAGCACGAATCAGGAGGATAGAATTATGGTCAGATTTGCCAAATGGAGGGCGAGGGAGAGCTTTGTAAGCGTCTGTGTGTGGAGTAAAGTTGGTCTAGAGTTTTATTCTGATTTGAGTTACCCTGCATTAAAGTCCCATACCGCTAGGAGCGCCGCCTCTGGATGAGCATTTTCCTGTTATGGCTGTACTGTATACAGCTCATTGAGTGCAGTCTTAGTGCCAGCAACGATCTGTGGTGGTATATAGACAGCTACAAACTATATAGATGTAATCTCTCTTGGTAAATAGTGTGGTCTACAGCTTATCAAGAGATACTCTTGCTCAGGCGAGCGAAAAAGCTAGAGACCTGTGTGTTTTGGTACTGCTACATGTTCTATACAGGGGACAGGCAAAGTATCTAATAAAGAAAAGTACAATTTCAAGGGGAATGAGTAGGGGGAGAAGGAATGAAGGGAGAGCTTGAAAGAATAAGAAAGGGAACTGAAGGAGGACATTGTTGTGTTTTGATTTAGAAGGTGAGGCAGATTGAAGAAGTGTGAAGGAGAAACAGAGAGAGAAGTTGAGAGCATTGTAGACTGAAGAGGGATAGAAGGGCAAGGTTGTGTTGTCCTCATTCACAACATTTCTCTTGCCCTCTCTGTGGTAGCATCGCCACACTCTTGACCTCACATGTTCACGGTGGGGAAATCACTTTTGACTGGTGGATCTAATTACCGCTTCATCCCAGCCTCGTCAGAGCATACTCGCTGGAGCTGATTCAACATGATTCTGGCTGCTTCCACTCTGTCCAGCACCTCTGCCTAATGAATACTAATGTGACTCATTATGTCGTCTCTCTGGCACCACGTCCAACCACTGGAACACATTCTAATCTGGCCTTCATACCATCATGGCCACCTAATCATCCCCAGCTTACAATTGACTCATTCATCCCCCCTCCTCTCCCCTGTTACAATTCCCCAGGTTGTTGCTGAAAATGAGAATTTGTTCTTAGTCAACTTACCTGGTAAAATAAAAATACAGGCCCCTGTACACATGGATAACTAACTTCCGTAGCTTAACTCCGACTCAGCAAGGCGGTATGGGGATACAGATCTACAGCCACTGGGGCCAAAGAGGGGGATTCAAGGTTAACCTGTTAAGTCGACCCTCTACTTTTTCGAACATTCTGTTAAAAATCGTGCAACATTTCAGCGCCCTGCTACTCAGGCCAGGAATATAGTATATGCATATGATTAGTATGTGTGGATAGAAAACACTCATACGTTTATAAAACTGGTTAAATCACGGCTGTGACTATAACAGAACGTGCGTTTCATCGAAAAGTGCAGGAAAATCTTATCACTGAAAATGGAAATAAATATCCTACTTCCAGGAATTGTTCAAAGTGAACCGAATTAAATGAGGCCGAGGTTGCAGTGCCTACAGCTTCCACACGTTGTCTAGAGTCTTGTCATTTGATTCAGCTTTGATTCTTGGTCAAACTGAATCAAGGGAACCGATTCCCTCCGGTCTCCGACCGGATGTTTTGGTCGAGCTCTCTCCAGACATTTTTTCGAGACGGACACCTATAGAATTGACATCGCCTCCTGATGAATTGTATCGCTTATTAACGTGTACTAATACCTAAAGTTACATTACAAAAGTATTTCGAAATGTTTTGTGAAAGTTTATCGTCGACTTTTTGAATTTTAAAAAATGACGTTACGTTCTGAAACGCTATTTTTTTCCGTTTATCACACAGTCTTCATAGATCGATATCTAGGCTATATATGGACCGATTTAATAAAAAAAAAGACCCCATAGTGATTATGGGACATCTAGGAGTGCCAACAAAGAAGATGGTCAAAGGTAATGAATGTTTTATATTTTATTTGTGCGGTTTGTGTAGCGACGACTATGCTAATTATTTTGTTTACGTCCCCTGCTGGTCTTTTGGAGTGTTACATGCTATCAGATAATAGCTTCTCATGCTTTCGCCGAAAAGCATTTTAAAAATCTGACTTGTTGCCTGGATTCACAACGAGTGTAGCTTTAATTCAATACCCTGCATGTGTATTTTAATGAACGTTTGAGTTTTAACTAATACTATTAGCATTTAGCGTAGTGCATTTGCATTTCCAGAGCTCCAGATGGGACGCCTGCGTGCCAGGTAGGAGCAAGAGGTTAAGGACAACATGTATACTGTGGCAAGCACAATGTTAAGAAGAAAACAAGGTTTGAAACCTGCACTTTAAATCCGTTGCAGTTAATATATCCGAGAACAGTTAGCTAAGTGATTTTTAAGTCATTACTCAAAACGGATAGAGTCACTGTAACACTGTAGGAGGTCCAGATTTGAGTTGTATCAGTTTGAACATTTTGATTTACGACATACCTCCAATATAATTTCCCAGTGTTCTTTGCCTTTTCGGGTGAATTGTAGAGTTACCATCCATAACTGTTAGTCACAGAAACATTGTTGAATGAATTCATTTTCAGTCCTGTGGCCTTCACCAAGTGAGTTCCTAGGTGAACCTACTTATTTTAATTAAACTCTTTATGCCATTACATATCTCAAAATGCCTTATTTTGAGGCCTAGCAGAATTCTTGTAACTTTACCAAAATGTCCAGATTTTCAAAAAAAACTTGTTTGTCACGAATCCCGTTTCCTGAGTCTGTTTTTTGCCTGTGTTCTGTCCTGGAGAGTTTTTTTCCCGGCGTCCTGGAACGCACCCTGTCTGGTTGCCGGGCAATGTAGCCAGTTGGGAGTTCTGATTACCCGCATCAGTATCCCATCAGCTATCTGCACACCTGGTCCTGATCATCATCTCTCCTCTTCATACTCACCCGGATCATTTACCCCATTCCCGCCTGGTCGTCGTCGGATTCCGCTATCCCATTGGATCCACCTATTTACTCCCATCAACTCACCACCGCTGCCCGCTACGCCACCTGGATATATCTACCCATTCACATTCACTTGTAAATAAATACTCACCTTCTTCCTACTCTCCTTGTCCTGGTCTGCTTCTGGGTTCGATTTTGAAAGAACGTGACAGAACGATCCGGCCAAGGATGAACTCAGCGGACCTGGACTCCGTTTGCCATGCCATTACCCAGCAGGGGAAGACATTGGGACAACACAAGACGGCGCTACAGGAGATAGCGGGTTCAATCCAGAACGTATCTGCTAGCTTGACACAAATCCAGGATCAGCTCAGTTTGCCGGCGATTCATTCACCACCTGTTTCACCCATCTGACCTGCCGTGTCTGGTGTGGTTTCCTTCCGTGAACCCAAGGTACCGACGCCTGATAAATATGAAGGGGATTTGGGAAGATGCCGTTTGTTTCTTATGCAGTGTGGGTTAGTGTTTGATCTGCAGCCCCATTCTTACGCCACTGACAAGGCTAGGATAGCCGTTGTTATTGAACTGCTGCGTGGAAGAGCTCTGGAATGGGCTTCAGCCGTTTGGGAACGACAGGAGACCTGCATGGCTTCATACAAGGAGTTCACGGGAGAGATGAGAAAGCTTTTTGACCATCCAGTCCGAGGTAAGGATGCAGCTAAACGTTTGTTCACTCTTCGCCAAGGAGCTCGCAGTGTGGCAGACTTTATGATCGAGTTCAGGACATTGTCTGTGGAGAGTGGTTGGAATGAGGAGTCACTACAAGCGGCTTTTTACCAGGGGTTGTCGGAGCAACTCAAGGACGAGCTGATATCCTATCCAGAGCCTAGTGACCTAGACAGCTTGGTCACTTTATCTATTCGGGTAGATAATAGAGTCCGAGAGAGAAGGAGGGAGAAGCAGTGGGGCCCATCCAATCAAACAGCAACTCGGTTACCATTCGGTTCAGGAAGTGAACCAGAACGTATTGATCGTTATTCCCCACACGGGATTAGTGGAGGGGTCTTGCCACCAGATCCTGAACCAATGCAAGTGGGGCAACACGAGCTAACTAAGGAGGAGCGCCAACGTAGACATGAGACCAACAGCTGTCTCTACTGTGGTAGCTCGGGACATTACATCTCCGCTTGTCCACAGCGCCCGTTAAACTGCCCGGCCAGTTTCAACCTCTCAAAGATCCTGTCAGACCCCGTTTTCCTGCGACCCTTATGAATAAGGATCAGAGCTTAGAGATGAACGCTTTTATCGATTCAGGTGCCGATGGCAGCTTTATTGATGCCGACTTGGTGGAACAGCTGGGGCTTTCCAAGGAGCGATTGCCGGAAGCCATTGAAGCAACCACTCTGAACGGCAGTAGTCTGGCACGGATCACTATGAGGACTGAACCGGTTAAGATGTTGTTGTCGGGGAATCATTCAGAGTTTATCTCCTTCTTCATTCTGTCCTCGCCCCATGTACCTCTGGTTCTTGGTTACCCCTGGCTGAAGGAACACAATCCCTCGTTTGATTGGGTGACGGGTAAGGTAACTAGTTGGAGCATTGATTGTCATGCTAACTTAACTGCCTTAGGACTGCCTGTTCTCCTGCCGTTTCCAGTCAGGTCAGTGACTCTGCTCCTCCTGATTTGTCCCTGGTTCCAGAAACATATCACGAGTTGGGTGAAGTATTAAGTAAACAGAAGGCTCTGTCCCTTCCTCCCCACCGACCTTATGACTGTGCGATTAATCTGTTTCCTGGAGCTGCCTTTCCCAAGGGACGGTTATACAGTATCTCTCGACCTGAACGTGAGGCTTTGGAGACCTACATCAAGGAGTCTCTAGCTGCAGGTCTCATTCGGCCCTCGTCAACACCTCTGGGAGCAGGATTTTTTTTTGTGAGCAAGAAGTATGGCTCTCTTCGACCGTGTATTGATTATCGGGGTTTGAATGATATTACGGTCAAGAACAAGTATCCCCTGCCCTTGATGAGCTCGGCTTTCGATTCTTTACAGGGTGCTACGGTTTTTACGAAGCTTGATTTACGTAATGCTTATCATTTGGTTCGGATCAAAGAGGGGGACGAGTGGTTGACTGGGTTCAATACTCTGATGGGACATTTCGAGTACCAGGTGATGCCGTTTGGACTGACCTGCTGTGTTCCAAAGTATGGTGAATGACGTACTGAGAGATATGATTGGTATTTTTGTGTTTGTTTACCTGGATGATATCCTCATCTTCTCGAAGGAGCTTTCTAGCCACGTTCAGCATGTCAAGCAGGTCCTGCAGCGGTTATTGGAGAACCGTCTGTTCGTGAAGGCTGAGAATTGTGATTTTCACGCCCACACGACGTCCTTCCTCGGGTACATCATCTCCAGGGGAGAGATCAAGATGGACCAAGAGAAGGTTCGGGCGGTTCGGGATTGGGTCCAGCCCAGTACAAGATTGCAGCTCCAGAGATTCCTGGTGTTTGCAAATTTTTATCAGAGGTTTATCCGTGATTACAGCCGGGTGGCCGCCCCTTTAACTGTACTGACGTCTTGCACCAGAGAGTTCTGTTGGTCTCCTGAGGCAGACCGAGCATTTCTAGATTTGAAGAGCCGATTCACCAACGCCCCGTTTCTCTTTCAACCTGACACTTCCCGTCAGTTCGTTGTGGAGGTGGATGCGTCTGATGTGGGGGTGGGCGCCATCCTGTCCCAGCGTAGCTCCACTGACGGTAAACTCCATCCCTGCGCCTTCTCCTCTTGTCGTCTTTCTCCAGCTGAAAGAAATTACGATGTGGGTAACCGGGAGCTTCTCGCTGTGAAGCTTACCAAGGAGGAGTGGCGTCACTGGTTGAACCGTTTGTGGTCTGGACTGACCACAAGAATCTGGCTTACGTGCAATCGGCTAAACGTCTCAACTCCCGTCAGGCCCGGTGGGCTTTGTTTTTTGGACGCTTCAATTTTTCCCTGATGTTCCGACCTGGGTCGAAGAATGGGAAGGCGGACACCCTGTCCCGGATGTTCTCCAAGACTGAGACGATTCTTCCCCAGAACGTTGTCATGGGAGCCGTTACATGGAGGATTGAGGAGGAGGTGATGGCGGCTCTTCGGACACAGCCCGGGCCCGGTTAACGGTCCACCCGGTCGGTTATTCGTGCCTGAGTCGGTTCGTTCTGTTGTCCTTCAGTGGTCCCACGCCAGCAAGATAGCTTGTCACCCTGGTGTCGCTCGGACTATAGCGCTACTGCGCAGACGATTTTGGTGGCCTGCCATGGGAGAAGATACCCGGAGGTTTGTTGCCGCTTGTCCTGTTTGTGCACAGAATAAGAGTACCAATCGGGCCAGCTCTGGGTTTCTTCACCCCCTACCTATTCCCCGGGGACCTTGGTCGCATCTGGCCCTGGATTCTGTCACGGGGTTGCCCTCTTCTGTTGGTAACACGGTTATTCTGACCATTGTGGATAGATTCAGCAAGTCTGTTTTTTGCCTGTGTTCTGTCCTGGAGTGTTTTTTCCGGCGTCCTGGAACGCACCCTGTCTGGTTGCTGGGCAATGTAGCCAGTTGGGAGTTCTGATTACCCGCACCTGTATCCCATCAGCTATCTGCACACCTGGTCCTGATCATCTCTCCTCTTCATAAGCCCGGACCTGACATCCATTCCCTGCCGGATTGTTAGCCATGAACAGTATGTTGTGCCATAGTATCAGCCTCAAGTTGGATAGAATTTGTTTTGTTGTTTTTTACGTATTGCTTGCCTTAAACTTACCTCCGTTTGTTCTGTCTTCAGTTACTCACCCGGATCATTTACCCCATTCCCGCCTGGTTGTCGGAGGATTCCGCTACCCCATTGGATCCACCTATTTACTCCCATCAACTCACCACCGCTGCCCGCTACGCCACCTGGATATATCTACCCATTCACATACACTTGTAAATAAATACTCACCTTCTTCCTACTCTCCTTGTCCTGGTCTGCTTCTGGGTTCGATTTTGAAAGAACGTGACATTGTTGAAGGATCTCCAGGAATCTTCCAACCGGGACTCGTGGAAAAACGTTGCAATCATACCTGCAAGTCACCTTATGCTGGTATGTGTAATATGTATGTAATTCTTAGAATAAACTGAGTGGTTTGAGCCCTGAATTCTGATTGGCTGACAGCCGTTGTATATCAGACTGTATACCACGTGCATGACAAAACATGTATTTTTACTCTTCTAATTACATTGATAACCAGTTCATAATAACAATAAGACACCTCATGGTTTTGTGGTGTATTGCTAATATACCACAGCTATGTAACGGCGTTCTTCGTTTGTTGAAAGAAAGTCGGACCGAAATGCAGCGTGGTGGTTACTCATGTCTTTAATGAAGGAAGAGCGATACATGAAATAACTATACAAATGCAAAACAACAAAATGGAACATGAAACCTAATTACAGCCTATCTGGTGAAACTACACAGAGACAGGAACAGTCACGCACGAAATACACAGTGAAACCCAGGCTACCTAAATATGGTTCCCCATCAGAGACAACAAGAATCACCTGACTCTGATTGAGAACCGCCTCAGGCAGCCAAGCCTAAACTAGACACACCCCTAATCAACCACAATGCCTACAAAAACCCCAATACGACAACACAATAAACCCATGTCACACCCTGGCCTGAACAAATATATATCGAAAACACAAAATACAATGACCAAGGCGTGACAAGCTAAGGGCTGAAACAGGTACTGTGCGTGTTGCGTACGAACAACCCTTAGCCATGGTATATGTGGCCATAAACCACACCTCCTCGGTCCTTATTGCTTAATTATAATCCATCTAGAGTTAGGATATCCAACAGTTGTAATTTTTATTCACCCACAACCTGCATTCATAATAAGTATTAGGAAACTAAATGATTGGATTAGTTTATAAAACAATGATATTATTTATCTTTGTGTAGCATAAGATTAAACAATCTTGCAAAAACCCAGATATTAAAAACATTTTTTTTTAAACTGCAGTAGAGGATGCTGGGGAAAAAAGTGCATTTCTAATCATAAGTTAAAACGGTTTTAGCTGATGTGACTTTCCATTTAGTTTTGAGTCAGTAACATAAAAATGTTAAGACACAATGACTTTTATTTACTTTGAGTTCAACTAGAAGTATTTGAGTTAAAAATGCCTTGGGGTTTACAATGTGCAGGAAGAGATATGTAACACTGCCATATCCTAAGACAGTCCCACTTTAAATGATTAACTTTAAAGGCTTTTTGAAGCCTTCATAAACCCTGTAGAATACCGGCATAGATGCTTCAAAAGTCATTCATAAGCTAATTACATGCAATAAAGGATGGAGAGAAGGCACATTCTATATTAGGCAAAGCACCAGATGTAAACACCTTTCAAATCACCCTTTATGTTGGTAGACTTTGCTTAGAAATTATTTGAATTCACTTAAATGTATGGCACTCGAGGTGGGGCGGCCCCTGTACCAAATTTCGCTTTGGGCCCAAAACGCTGGAAAAGTGCTTATGAAGACTTTATGAAAGCCCTATAAAGCTGTGGCATAAGTTAAATGTTTTGTTATCCCTAATGCCAAATACATGCCTTCGCCTCAATCCAACATCTGCTCCTGTCCACACAGGTTTCCGCAGAGATTTGCAGGCATGAGTGGAAGTTCAATATATATATTTTTTTAGCAAACCTAGCAAACAGCGTAGAAGTGGAAGGTGTAAATTAGGCTTAGGACTGATGTGGTGTTCTAAAACGATATATCCAACAACATTTCACAAGTGTTTTTCATCAGAATTGATTGCTAATGTGTGTGTAAAATACCACTGTTATGAGATGTTTTTTATTCATAGATTTTAGATATGTAAGAAAAAGTTTTTTTGTTGTAAAACATTACTATACACAGTTGAAGTCGGAAGTTCATATACACTTAGGTTGGAGTCATTGAAACTCTCTTTTCAACCACTCAACAAGTTTCTTGTTAACAAACTATAGTTTTGGCAAGTCGGTTAGGACATCTGCTTTGTGCATGACACAAGTAATTTTTCACAGACACATTATTTCACTTATAATTCACAATTCCAGTGGGCCAGAAGTTTACAAACACTAAGTTGATTGTGTCTTTAAACAGCTGGAAAAATTCCAGAAAATTATGATGTGTCTTTAGAAGCTTATGATAAGCTAATTGGCATCATTTTAGTAAATTGTTGTTGTACTTGTGGATGTATTTCAAGGCCTACATTCTAACTCAGTGCCTCTTGCTTGACATCGTGGGAAAATCAAAAGTAATCAGCCAGGACCTCTGAAAAAAATTGTAGAACTCCACAAGTCTGGTTCATCCTTGGGAGCAATTTCCAAACGACTGTAGGTACCACATTCGTCTGTACAAACAATAGTACACAACTATAAACACCATGGGACAACGCAGCCATCATACCGCTCAGGAAGGAGGCGCGTCCTGTATCCTAGAAATTAATGTAATTTGTTGAGAAAAGTGCATATCAATCCCAGAACAACAGCAAAATACCTTGTGAATATGCTGAAGGAAACAGATACAAAATATCTATACCCACAGTAAAACGAGTCCAAAACCTGAAAGGCCGCTCAGCAAGGAAGAAGCCACTGCTCCAAAACCGTCATAAAAAAGCCATACTACGGTTTGCAACTGCATATGGGGACAAATATGATACCTTTTGGAGAAATGTCCTCTGGTCTGATGAAACAAAAATATAACTGTTTGGCCATAATGACCATTGTTATTTTTGGAGGAAAAAGGGTGAGGATTGCAAGCTGAAGAACACCATCTCAACCTTAAAGCACAGGGGCAGCATCATGTTGTGGGGGTGCTTTGCTGCAGGAGGGACTGAGTGGGGCTACCTGAAACATTTGACCCAAGTTAAACAATTTAAAAGCAATGCTACCAAATGCTATTTGAGTGCATGTAAACTTCCGACCCAATGGGAATGTGATGAAAAAAATAAAAGTTGAAATAAATCATTCTCTCTACTATTATTATTTCACATTCTGAAAATAAAGTGGTCATCCTAACTGACCTAAAACAGGGAATTTGTACTGGGATTAAATGTCAGGAATTGTGAAAACTGAGTTTAAATGAATTTGGCTAAGGTGTATGTAATCCTCCAACTTCAACTGTATATGTTATATTTGATATTCTTCAAAGTAGCCACCCTTTGCCTTAATGACAGCTTTTCACACTCTTGGCATTCTTTCAACCAGCTTCATGTGTCAGTCACCTGAAATGTATTTCAATTAACAGGTGTGCCTTATTAAAAGTTTGAATTTCTTTCCTTAACCTCTAGTGAAGAGCAATCCCGTATCCGGGAGCGTAATCATAGCCTCAAGCTCATTACCATAACGCAACGTTTCCTATACATGAAAATCGCAAATGAAATTAAAGGAATATATCCAAACACAAGCTTAGCCTTTTGTTAACAACACTGTCATCTCAGATTTTCAAAATATGCTTTTCAACCAAAGCTACACAAGCATTTGTGTAAGAGTATTGATAGCCTAGCATAGCATTAAGCCTAGCATTCAGCAGGCAACATTTTCACAAAAACAAGAAAAGCATTCAAATAAAATCATTTACCTTTGAAGAACTTTGGATGTTTTCAATGACGAGACTCTTAGTTAGATAGCAAATGTTCATTTTTTCCAAAAATATTATTTGTGTAGACGAAATAGCTCCTTTTGTTCATCACATTTGGCTAAGAAAAAGACGGGAAAATGCATTCACTTACAACGCCAAACTTTTTTCCAAATTAGCTCCATAATATCGACAGAAACATGGCAAACGTTGTTTAGCATCAATCCTCAAGGTGTTTTTCACATATCTATTCGATAATCTATCAGTGGTGGCAGTTGGCTTCTTATCAGAAGCAAATGGAAAAATACTGCAGCTGGAGATTACGCAATAATTGCGACGGAGGACACCAAGCGACCACCTGGTAGATGTAGTCTTTTATGGTCAATCTTCCAATGATATGCCTACAAATACGTTACAATGCTGACGACACCTTGGGGAAGCGACAGAAAGCCTAAGCTCATTCGTGGCCCATTCACAGCCATATAAGGAGTCATTGGCATGAGGCGGTTTTAAAAAATGTGGCACTTCCTGATTGGATTTTTAGCTGTTTTTTTTCTGTAACATCAGTTCTGTGGCACTCCCAGACAATATCTTTGCAGTTTTGGAAACGACAGAGTGTTTTCTTTCCAAAGCTGTCAATTATATGCATAGTCGCATCTTTTCGTGACAAAATATCTTGTTTAAAACGGGAACGTTTTTCATCCAAAAATTAAAATAGCGCTCCCTGTATCCTTGAAGTTAATGAATGTGAGCCAAAAAGCTGTGTAGAGTGACTGTATACAGAAGACAGACTTATTTAGTAAAAGACCAAGTCCATATTACAGAAAGAACAGCTCAAATAAGCGAAGAAAAATGAGAGTCCATCATTACTGAAAGGACAGTCAATCCGGAATATTTAAAGAACTTTGATTGTTTCTTCAAGTCGCGTAAACCATCAAGCTCTATGATGAAACTGGCTCTCATGAGGACCGCCACAGGAAAGGAAGACCTAGAGTTACCTCTGCTGTAGAGGATAAGTTCTTTAGAGTTAACAGCCTCAGAAATTGCAGCCCAAATAAATGCTTCACAGAGTTCAAGTAACAGACTCATCTCAACATCAACCGTTCAGAGGCTGTTTGAATCAGGCGTTCATGGTTGAATTTCTGCAAAGAAACCACTACACCAATAATAAGAATATACTTGCTTGGGACAAGAAACATGATCAATGGACAATAGACTGGTGGAAATCTGTCCTTTGATCTGATGAGTCCAAATGTGAGATTTTTGGTTCCAACCGCAGTGTCTTTCTTATTCAATTCAATTCAAGGTACACTTAACCAGCATGGCTACCACAGCATTCTGCAGCGATGCGCCATCCCATCTGGTTTGCGCTTTGTGGAACTATCATTTGTTTTTCAACAGGACAATGACCCAACACACCTCCAGCCTGTGTAAGGGCTATTTGTCCAAGAAGGAGAGTGATGGAGTGCTGAATCATATGACCTGGCCTCCATAATCACCCATCCTCTTCCCAATTGAGATGGTTTTGTATGAGTTGGACCACTGAGTGAAGGAAAAGCAGTCAACAAGTGCTCAGCACTCCTTCAAGACTGTTGGAAAAGCATTCCAGGTGAAGCTGGTTGAGAGAATGCCAAGAGTGTCCAAAGCTGTCATCAAGGATGGATGCTGGATGCTATGAAGAATCTAAAATATCAATTATATTTTGATTTGTTTAACACTTCATTTTGTTGCATCATATCGACCTGTCCAACGTAGCAACCAATGCTCAAATTACATACAATAGCATAATGCCACGACAGTTTCATCATACTATGTATTTTCTTATCTTGATCGTCGGCCCTAGCTACTCTTTGGTTATATCTCCATTATTAGTAACAACACAAAATCATACATATAGTGTAACATGCTGACCAAACCGCACGTGCGCATGTTGATTTTGTTCACCCACTCCAGATGCAATGAGATTACGCAGGTTGAAATATCAAAACAAACTCTTACCAACTATATTACTTTGGGGACAGGTTTAACGGTTGTCGTCTGGAGATAGAGACGACCAAAGCGCAGCGTGGTTAGTGTCCATCTTTTTAATGGAATACTGAACACTTCAAAAACACAAAACAACAAAGTGAAAACCGAAACAGTTCTATCTGGTGCAGACACACAAAGACTGAAAATATCCACCCACAAACCCCAGGCTACCTAAATATGCTTCCCAATCAGAGACAATGACTAACACCTGCCCCTAAATGAGAACCATATCAGGTCAAACAAGAAACCCAACCTAGAAACAGAAAAAATAGCATATCCACCCAACTCACGTCCTGACCAACTAAAACAAAAAAATAACAAAAGAACTAGGGTCAGAACATGACAGTACCCCCCCCCCCCAAGGTGCGGACTCCGGCCACAAAACCTGAACCTATAGGGGAGGGTCTGGGTGGGCATCTGTCCGCGGTTGCGGCTCTGGCACTGGATGTGGACCCCACTCCACCATAGTCTTAGTTCGCTTCTGTGGCCTCCTAGGAATGGCGACCCTCGCCGCCAACCTCAGGCTGGCAACTCTACTAAAGGGCCCACTGGACTGAGGGGCAGCTCCGGACTGAGGGGCAACTCCGGACTGAGGGGCAACTCCGGACTGAGGGGCAGCTCCGGTCTGAGGGGCAGCTCCGGACTGAAGAGCAGCTCCGGACTGAAGAGCAATTCCGGCATCGCCGGCGTGACAGGCGGCTCTGGCAGCTCCTGGCTGACTGACGGCTCTGGCAGGTCCTGGCTGACTGACGGCTCTGGCGGCTCCTGGCTGACTGGCGGCTCTGGCGGCTACTGGCTGGCTGGCTGGCTGCTCGTGCGGCTCCTGGCTGACTGACGGCTCTGGCGGCTCCTGGCTGACTGGCGGCTCTGGCGGCCCCTGGCTGGCTGGTGGCTCTGGCGGCTCCTGGCTGACTGACGGCTCTGGCGGCTCCTGGCTGACTGGCAGCTCTGGCGGCTCAGGACAGACTGGCGGCTCTGGCGGCTCAGGACAGACTGGCAGCTCAGGACAGACTGGCGGCTCTGGCGTCTCAGGACAGACTGGCGGCTCTGGCGGCTCAGGACAGACTGGGAGCTCAGGACAGACTGGCGGCTCTGGCGGCTCA
This sequence comes from Oncorhynchus keta, assembly GCF_023373465.1. NCBI lineage: Eukaryota > Metazoa > Chordata > Actinopteri > Salmoniformes > Salmonidae > Oncorhynchus > Oncorhynchus keta. The sequence goes on along the minus strand of NC_068454.1, from coordinate 46,792,257 downwards.
GGACAGACTGGCAGCTCAGGACAGACTGGCGGCTCTGGCGGCTCAGGACAGACTGGCGGCTCTGGCGCCTCAGGACAGACTGGCGGCTCTGGCGGCTCAGGACAGACGGGAGATTCTGGTGGCTCAGGACAGATGGGAGACTCTGGCGGCTCAGGACAGACGGTAGATTCTGGCAGCTCAGGACAGACGGTGGACTCTGGCGGCTCAGGACAGATGAGGCGCACTGTAGGCCTGGTGCGTGGTGCCGGCACTGGTGGTACCGGGCTGGGGGCATGCACCTCAGGACGAGTGTGAGGAGCAGGAACAGGGAGTACTGGACCCTGAAGGCGCACTGGTGGCCTGGTGCGTGATGCCGGCACTGGTGGTACCGGGCCGAGGACACGCACCTTAGGGCTCTGGAGACGCAGAGGATGCCTGGTGCGGGGGGCTGCCACCGGAGGGCTGGTGTGTGGAGATGGCACCGGATAGACCGGACCGAGAAGGCACACTTGAGATCTTTAGCACCGAGCCAGGCCAGTGCGGCGAGGTGGAATAGCCCGCACTGGGCTGTGCTGGCGAACCGGAGACACCATGCGTAAGGCTAGTGCCATGTATGCCAGCCCGAGGAGACGCAATGGAGACCAAAGACGTAGATCCGGCTTCATGGCACCTGGTTCGATGCCCACTCTAGCCCGGCCGACACGAGGAGCTGGAATGTACCGCACCGGGCTATGCACACGCACTGGGCACACCGTGCGCTCCACCGCATAACACCGTGCCTGCCCGGTACAACGCCCTCTCTCTCCACGATAAGCACGGGGAGTTGGAGCAGGTCTCCTATCTGCCTTAGCCACACTCCCCGTGTGCCCCCACAATACATTTTTGGGGCTGCCTCTCGGGCTTCCTTGCCAGCCGTGTTCCCTCAAAGCGCTGGCTCCCTTTCGCTGCTGCCTCCACAGTCCTGGCTGCGTCCACCTGTTCCCATGGGAGACGATCCCTTCCAGCCAGGAACTCCTCCCATGTGTAGCAACCCTTGCCATCTAGAATGTCCTCCCATGTCCATTCCTCCTCATCGAGCTGCTCCTGCTGCTGCTGTCTGTTACCACGTTGATTGGTCCTTTTTTGGTGGTTGGTTCTGTAACGGTTGTCGTCTGGAGATAGAGAGGACCAAAGCGCAGGGTGGTTAGTGTTCATCTTTTTAATGGAAAACTGAACACTTCAAAAACACAAAACAACAAAGTGACAACCGAAACACTTCTATCTGGTGCAGACACACAAAGACTGAAAATAACCACCCAAAAACCCCAACAGAAAACAGTCCAGATTAATATCTAAATATGGTTCCCAATCAGAGACAATGACTAATACCTGCCTCTGAACCATATCAGGCCAAACAAGAAACCCAACCTAGAAACCCAAAACATAGAATACCCACCCAAATCACGTCCTGACCAACTAAAACAAAGAAATAACACAAGAACTAGGGTCAGGACGTGACAACAGGTTTAAAAGCATTAACTTCTTATTAGTAGGTGGGACTGTAGCGTCCCACCTGGCCAACATCTGGTGGAATTGCAGGTCGCACAAATTCAAACTAAAGAATTATAAATATTTAACTTTCATAAAATCACAAGTGTAATACATCAAAATAAAGCTTAATTTCTTGTTAATCCAGCCGCTGTGTCAGATTTCAAAAAGGCTTTACGACGAAAGCCCACCATATGATTATCTGAGGACAGCGCCCTGCATACAGAACCATGAAAAACATATTTCAACCAGGCAGGTGCTCCACGAATGTCAGAAATAGCGATATAATAAATCCCTTAACTTTGATGATCTTCTTCTGTTGGCACTCCAAAAGGTCCCAGATACATCACAAATTGTAATTTTGTTCAATAATGTCCTTCTTTATATCCATAAAAACTCAGTTTAGCTGGCGTGCTTCAGTCAATATTCCACCCAGTTTCCCTCCATCAAAATGCATACAAAATGAATCCCAAAAGTTACTAATAAACTTTTCCAAACAAGTCAAACAATGTTTATAATCAAGCCTTAGGTACCTTAATACATAAATAAACAATACAATTTAAGATGGAGTATCATTATTGTCTTTACCGGAGAAAAATACCAAAGAACGCCATACCAATACAAAATAAAAAACATTTTGGATGGTTTGTCCAGTTTTAGAAACTTTAGAGTGTTGTTATATCCAAATCTAACAATTATATGCATATCCTATTTTCTGGCCCCTGAGGAAGTTTACTTTGGACATGCTTTTCATCCGGACATGAAAATATTGCCCCCTACCCAAGAGAGGTTAAACATTTATGGCAATTTAGCTAGCGAGCTTGCTGTTGCTAGCTAATTTGTCCTGGGATATAAAAATTGGGTTGTTATTTTACCCGAAACACACGAGGTCCACTAGTACGACAATTTATCCACAGATAAAAGGGTAAACAGAGTTTGTTTCTAGTAATCTTTCCTCCTTCAGGCTTCTTCTTCTTCTACAGTCTGGAGTGTGGAGCTCAGTTCATATTTTAATCACCCACGTGGGTATATGTTCCTGAAAACCAATGAGGAGTTTGAATTTGAATTTAACCACAATATTTGTTGTATTATTTGTTCTGTCTTTTCAGGTGGATTAAACTGAAATTGCAACCAACTTTTTAAGTCTTGTTTAAAAAATAAAGATATTTTGGAGATGATTTCCTTTTCAAACAATCAAAAGTGGGCCGGTGTAATCTGAATAAAGGGAAAAAGGTCCTTCCTGAATATAGGATGAGACATTCGTACCAATTTACTAGAGAACCAGTTTGGATTTAAGTATAACTTTGTATGACTGATGCCTTTAGTGAGAGGTAAATAGGCCCTTTTAATTTTATCTGGCTTGCCATTCCAAATAAAATTGAATATTTTATGTTCATATAATCTAAAAAGTACATCTGTAGTACAGTATACACATATATAGCACATTATAATGCAGTCATAATGTATTGTAAGACTTGCCATACAGAAATAGGATCTTATTTTGAGGCAGTTTGCTACATTAGGAAAATAATAATAATAAATGTGAATTTATATGTGGATTATAATTTATTAAATGTTTTGTAGGGGGGTCTCCCGAGTGGCGCAGTCTGGAGCCCCAAGCAAAAATATAGTTTGGATTTCAGAGCTCTACGCAATGACATTGTTGGTTCTCAAAATCCATTCCTGGAGAGCAACCTTTCCTTCTGTAACACACCTGATTACAATGGCCCTAAGTGGCACAGCGGTATAAGGCACTGCATTTTAGTGATTGAGCCGTCACTACAGACGTTGGTTCCCAGCATCATCCGGGTTAGGGGAGGGTTTGGCCAGGGGGCTTTACTTGGCTCATCACGCTCTTGCGACTCCTTGTAGCGGGCCGGGCTACTGCAGGATGACCTTGGTCGTCAGGTGAATGTTTTCTTTGACACATTTGTGCAGCTGGCTTCTGGATTAAGCGGTTGGGTGTTAAGAAGTGCAGAGTTGCAGCGATGAGACAAGATAGAATTTGGGGATAATAATATTTTGTAGTGGTTGATACATTTTCCCAGGTCCTGTTACCCCCAAACAACATCATATCTCTCTTAATTATCAGAATGAATTCTACTAGTACTGGATTTTCTTTTTGTGTGTGGATGGGGGGGTCTGTTGGTGGGCGGTGTACAGTGCACTCTTTCTCAATGCTTTTTTATGCATCCTCCTTGTGAGGAAATGTAAAACTTCTGGCTGTGTAATTTTCTTTCTGCTGTTTGTTCTTTTGATGTGTTGTGTACATTATCTCCAGCTCTTGAATTTGAATTTTACTGTCATGTAAGCTCTTTTCATCACTGCCGACGGTTCCAGCTCTAATAATATTAAACATTTAAGTCACTGTGGAATGCTAATTTAATTTATATTTCAATTAATATGTCCCTACAGGTTTGCATATCAAATCAGTTAACACTGGATCGTGCACTTTGATTCAATAAATTACGAAAAAGCCCCAAAATGAAATCACTTCAAAAAAGGGAGAGATTTGGAAGACAGGAGTAGAGTGCATTTGAACTGTGTTTACACAAACTGCTTATTAATCAACTGAATGACACTAAGCACATTGGGGTGGTTTTGAAACTAATGAGACTTGTTTATATGTTTGTATTGTTATTAAAGGTCCAATGCAGCAATTATTTAGAAATCTTAATATCGAATCATTTATGTGTATCAATGAAGTGAAGTACCTTACTGTGAATGTTTTAAATTAAAATAGTCAAAAAGAAACAAAAATAGTTCTTAGCAAAGAGCAATTTCTCAAGCAATAATTTTTATAGGACTGTCTGGGAGTGGTCTGAGCAGGGAAGGGAAATAGAAAACTAGCTGTTATTGTCAGAGATGTTCGGAACACTCTTATTGGTCTATTAACTCAGGCAGACCAAAACTCACCACACCAGCCGAAAATTTCAAGCAGTCTTTTCAAACAACTCTTACACTAAAAGGGCATTGTCATAATATTCACAATTTCAGTGTATTATTCCAACCTCAAAGAGGGGAAATATATATAAAACACAAGAAAATCTAGTTATTGACTGCACTGGGCCTTTAATATATCCACACATGAACCTGCTAGCTACAAAAAAGCCTGCTTGGCTAATTATTGTCAGGGACAGAGTTAAACGTTATAATACGCTGTGACATAAGCACTTGTGTGTATTAATAGTTGAGTGTGTGTGAATATGGTGGCATCACTGAGCTCATGTTTACAAGTGCTTATGCAGTATGTTGTAGTATCATAAGTAATACAGCATATCAGGTGTGTGTGTGTGTGTGTGTGTGTGTGTGTGTGTGTGTGTGTGTGTGTGTGTGTGTGTGTGTGTGTGTGTGTGTGTGTGTGTGTGTGTGTGTGTGTGTGTGTGTGTGTGTGTGTGTGTGTGTGTGTGTGTGTGTGTGTGTGTGTGTGTGTGTGTGCTGGCCTGCCCCTCAAATGCTTGTTTTGTCCTGCAGCTCTCTGTGTGCCGTTCATCATGTTGAGTGGGAAGCAGTGCACCCTGGGATATGAGCACCTCTGTATTCCTCTCGTATAATCAAAGGTCACACTGGGGGCCGGGTGTTGAGATAGCTTTACTTCACAGCAACACACACACACACACCTGGTGCCAATGCCAAAAGGAACTGACTAAAAGCTGTAATTTAACCTAGATATTATTTTTCTCAGTAAATTGTTGCTCTTTGTCTTTTGGTTGGCATGGTTCCAGGTGTGAAATAATGATAATTATTTTTCAGTTTAATTTTAAACATATTATAAATAATGAAAATAATTGTCCAATGTCATTTCAAAGGTACTTCAGTGTAATTGTTAAATCATCATCTATCATCAATATAATTTAAACTACTAATGATAAGCTTAATTAAATTCATGTGATCCCTTCTGAAACACTTTCCACTTCATTGGGAAATGTGTCACCGCTCTTGCTTAACTTAATTGATTCAATATAATTTTCTCAGTAAACTGTGGATCACAGAGACGAACACTGAGTGTACAAAACATTAAGAACACATCCATGTTATTGAGTTGCACCCCCCCACCCGCCTTTTTTAAAACAACGGCACAATGATATACCTTTTTTAACAGCCCAGATTTACAAACCAGAACATTTAGAATAGTTTCTCACCTACTTTAGAATAGTTTCTCACCTACTTTTAGGCCTACATGAGGAAAACTGATATTAATGGACAGATTAAGACATCTTTGGGTGTTTAATATACTTTAAAAAGAAGTGATGCGCATCTCACTGCGAGGTAATTAATATGGGGAAAATCTTGAATAAAAGATGTAAATCCTGACACTTTGGCAAGGGGGCCAGTAAGGGACAGTGGTCTCTAAGGTCTGGATTATTCTTAGAGTATACCAATTAACTCCATGTATCTTCTTTTATCTTAACTTAAATTAAGGGCCTTTACAGTTCAATGCATTTTTTTCTCTGTAATTAAAGAATGTCAGAGATGCAGATCAAAGCAGTGAGCTGCCGTCCACGCACCATAGTTAACGCTGTTTTGCACACAGAAATCTGCATTTTGCTGTGAACATTTTCATTTAGTTTCGCATGAATTACAATGCAGGATGGGTTGTTGGTAGCCTGAGAATGGGAGCGGAGTGTGCACATATGCATATTCATTTCTACTTTTTGTTTGGGAGGGAATGAGTCTCGTCTGTTCTGTCAAGTCTACACCAATACAAAGGACTCCTGTAAAAGTCAGTATGGAAATAATCTTTCCATAAACTGTCACGCCTTGGTCTTAGTATTTTGTGTTTTCTTTATCTATTTGGTCAGGCCACGGTGTGACATGGGTTATTGTGGTGTGTTTTTTGTCTTGGGGTTTTGTGGGGTGTCTAATTAGTCTATGGCTGCCTGTTCTCAATCAGAGTCAGGTGATTTATCGTTGTCTCTGATTGGGAACCATATTTAGGCAGCCATATTCTGTGAGTGTTTTCGTGGGTGATTGTTCCTGTCTCTGTGTAGTGTTCACCAGATAGGCTGTAATTAGGTTTTTCACGTTTCGTTTGTTGTTTTTGTTTATTTAATAGTTATTTCATGTGTCGCGATCATTCATTAAAGGACATGAGTAACCACCACGCTGCATTTTGGTCCGACTCTCTTTCGGCAGACGAACGCCGTTACATAAACCCTTAAAACATTGGAAATAACTTCAAAGCAACTGCTCTTTTAAGTTGGTTGAATTACCTAAAATAAATGATCACAAACATAATAATATGACAAACAATGAGCTTTGGTTTCAAGAAAAATACCGTACCTCAGGCTTTAAAAAAACTGTCCAGCCCTGTAAATGAGTGCAGTGAACTCAAGTGACCTTAGTCACATAATGTTTGTCCGTCATAAAGTGTAGCATAAACCCAGTCTCTATCATAAAATCAAAATATCAATCTCTTTTACCACACAACTATAAAGGAGTATCAAATCTAAGGTGTCTTCAACTACACCCACCACGCTGCATTTTGGTCCGACTCTCTTTCGGCAGACGAACGCCGTTACAGAATCACCCACCACACGCGGACCGAGTGGCGTGGTAACAGGCAGCGACAGCAGGAGCAGCGAAGGGAGGACGTTATGGACAGCAGAAGTATGGAGTATACGACGTGGGAGGAAATAGACAGGTGGGCGGTCAACCCAGAGGGAGTGCCGGAGCCCGCCTGGGATTCGCTGGAGCAGTGCGAAGAGGGCTATAGGAGAATGGAGTTGGAGAGACAATCACGGCGGCGCAGAAGAAAGCCCGTGAGTCAGCCCCAAAAATGTATTGGGGGGGGCTCAGAGGGAGAGTGGCAGAGTCAGGAGATAGACCTGAGCCAACTCTCCTTGTTAATCGTGAGGAGCCAAGGAGGAGACCAGAACCAGAGCCGGTGTTAGAGGTGAGCGAAGCAGGGACTGTGAAGGAGTTAATGGGGAAAGTGGAGTGGAGAGTAATGAGGGAGTTGCTAGCTTGGTGCTTTAGGTACAAGATTCGTCCGACGGAGCGTGTCGGGATTTGATGACACCTGGGTCAGCGCTCCATACTCGTCCTGAGGTGCGTGTTAGTCGGCTGGTGAAAAATGTGCCAGCCTCACGCACTAGGGCTCCTGTGTACCTACCTAGCCTTGCACGTCCTGTGCCAGTCCTGCTCTCAGGCTCTCCAATACACCTTCACGGTCCAGTCCATCCTGTGCCACCTTCACATACCAGTCCTCCGGTGGCAGCTCCCCGCACCAGGCTTCCTGTGCGTGTCCTTGATCCAGTACCACCAGTTCCAGCATCACGCACCAGGCCTTCAGTGCGCCTCGCCTGTTCAGCGCATTCAGCGTTTTCCTCCTCTCCTGCGCTGTCGGAGTCTCCCGCCTGTTCAGCGCTTCCAGAGCCTTCCTCCTCTACAGCGCTGCCGGAGCCTCCTGCCTGTTCGGAGCAGCTTGAGCTGCCAGACTGCATGGAGCAGCCAGAGCTGTCAGCCTGCATGGAGCAGCCTGAGCTGCCAATCTGCATGGAGCAGCCAGAGCTGTCAATCTGCGTGGAACAGCCAGAGCTGCCAGTCTACATGGAGCAGCCAGAGCTGTCAATCTGCATGGAGCAGCCAGAGCTGCCAGTCTGCATGGAGCATCCAGAGCTGTCAGCCTGCATGGAGCAGCCAGAGCTGTCAGTCTGCATGGAGCAGCCTGAGCTGCCAATCTACATGGAGCATCCAGAGCTGTCAGTCTGCACAAAGTTGCCAGTCTGCATGGAGCAGCCAGAGCTGTCAGTCTGCATGAAGCAGCCTGAGCTGTCAATCTGCATGGAGCAGCCAGAGCTGCCAGTCTACATGGAGCAGCCAGAGCTGTCAGTCTGCACAAAGCTGCCAGTCTGCATGGAGCAGCCAGAGCTGTCAGTCTGCATGGAGCAGCCAGAGCTGTCAGTCTGCATGAAGCAGCCAGAGCAGCTAGATCCACCAGTCAGCCATGATCTTCCAGATCTGCCAGTCAACCAGACTCTTCCAGATCTGCCAGTCAACCAGAATCTTCCAGATCCGCCAGCCAGCCAGGATCTACCGGAGCCAACTACCTGCCTGAGCTTCATCTCAGTACTGGGCTTCCCCTCAGTCCAGGGCTTCCCCTCAGTCCCGGGCTTCCCCTCAGTCCCGAGCTGCCCCTCAGTCCCGAGCTGCCCCTCAGTCCCGAGCTGCCCCTCAGTCCCGGGCTTCCCCTCAGTCCCGAGCTGCCCCTCAGTCCCGAGCTGCCCCTCAGTCCCGAGCTGCCCCTCAGTCACGAGCTGCCCCTCAGTTCAGTGGGGTTCTGGGTGAGGACTATTAGGCCATGGTCGGCGGTGAAGGTGGATTATCCCAGGACGCGAAGGGGAGGAACTATGACATTAATGGAGTGGGGTCCACGTCCCGAGCCGGAGCCGCCACCATGGACAGACGCCCACCCGGACCCTCCCTATGGTTTTGAGGTGCGTCCGGGAGTCCGCACCTTAGGGGGTGGGTTCTGTCACGCCTTGGTCTTAGTATTTTGTGTTTTCTTTATCTATTTGGTCAGGCCACGGTGTGACATGAGTTATTGTGGTGTGTTTTTTGTCTTGGGGTTTTGTGGGGTGTCTAATTAGTCTATGGCTGCCTGAGGCAGTTCTCAATCAGAGTCAGGTGATTTATCGTTGTCTCTGATTGGGAACCATATTTAGGCAGCCATATTCTGTGAGTGTTTTCGTGGGTGATTGTTCCTGTCTCTGTGTAGTGTTCACCAGATAGGCTGTAATTAGGTTTTTCACGTTCCGTTTGTTGTTTTTGTTTATTTAATAGTTATTTCATGTGTCGCGATCATTCATCAAAGGACATTAGTAACCACCACGCTGCATTTTGGTCCGACTCTCTTTCGACAGACGAACGCCGTTACATAAACCCTTAAAACATTGGAAATAACTTCAAAGCAACTGCTCTTTTAAGTTGGTTGAATTACCTAAAATAAATGATCACAAACATAATAATATGACAAACAATGAGCTTTGGTTTCAAGAAAAATACCGTACCTCAGGCTTTAAAAAAACTGTCCAGCCCTGTAAATGAGTGCAGTGAACTCAAGTGACCTTAGTCACATAATGTTTGTCCGTCATAAAGTGTAGCATAAACCCAGTCTCTATCATAAAATCAAAATATCAATCTCTTTTACCACACAACTATAAAGGAGTATCAAATCTAAGGTGTCTTCAACTACAACTGACCACTTAAGTCAACACGGTATAAATCTCACTAAAACAATTAAATACCGTGTGCAAAAAAGTTGTAGTCAGTCATACAATCTGCCAACAGATCTCCAGCAGAGAAAGGCCATGAAGAAACAGCTGAGACTAACTGAGATGTGTAGTCCAAAGGAAGAAACGAGTGGATCCATCCTGGTTTAAACTTAAGACAAGGCTACACTTTTAAACACAACAAAACAAATGGAGTAAAGAAGCTTCGGAACTGAGGGTTGAACACATCCTCATTCGCACCATCATCACAACCCACTTTTGTGGGAAGCACCCTATTGTAAGGAGAAGCACTGAGAAGGTTCAGACAAATTCAGGGCCGTCACACACCCCCTCCCCTGGAAAAAGCCAACCATTGCCCTGGAACGCACATCTTGTTCTGGGAAACAGATAAAAGTCTCATCACTTTCGTCTACAAAAATATTCATGACTTTGTGGGCGCTCACGCTCCTCAGCTGTGCTGTAACAGGCCTTAAGGCGTGAGACTTCTAGGTTTGGGAATCCGAGAAAAGTCTCATCACTTTCATCTACAAAAATATTCATGACTTTGTGGGCGCTCACGCTCCTCAGCTGTGCTGTAACAGGCCTTAAGGCGTGAGACTTCTAGGTTTGGGAATCCGAGAAAAGTCTCATCACTTTCCTCTTCAAAGATACCCAAGACCTTGCGGCGCTCAATCTCCTCCAATTCTTCAGCCGAGGGTTAATCGGCCTTAAGGCGTGAGATATGGACAACGTGGATATCTACACCTGTGTCCTCTTTCACCACTCTGTAGTTCAGAGGGCCCATCTGCTTCACAATTCTATATGGCCCTTGCCATTTAGTCTCCAGCTTGGCTGAGAAGAATTGTTCAGCTTTTAAGGATGGATGAGCCACACCCAATCACTAACCTGGAACTGGATGTCTCATCTCTTCTTATCATAATTTCTCTTCTGCTTAAGACAGGCCTTGATCATGTTCTTTGAGACAAGAGCACTCTAGTCGTGAAGATGGCCTACCTGGTCATAGCATGCAGAGTCTGGAATAACCTTCTGGGGCTGTAGCACCATATCAAAGGGTCCTCGGAGGGGACGACTCAGGTTCAGCTCTGCAGGGGTGACTCCAGTGGACTCTTGCACAGCAGAATTCAGGGCAAATCAAAACTTGTGAAGGTGCTTGTCCCAATGTTTGTGATGGGTCCCTACATAGGAAGCAACCATTGTCTTCAAGGTTTGATTAACCCTCTCATGAGGTTGGTCTGTGGGTGATAGGCCGTGGTCAACTTCTGTCTCAGGTTCCATTTTTTGGCAGGTCTCCTCAAAGAGATCAGAGGCGAATTGGGAACCTCTGTCTGACAGTATGTGATCAGGCATGCCCCAGCGAGTCAGGATCTCTTTTGTGAGGATGTTAGAAACTGTCCTCGCTGTTGCCTGACGAAGGGCAAAGAGCTCCACCCACTTGGAATAGTAATCAACAAAACAAGCATGTACACATTCTGATTGGAGCTTCTAGGAAATGGACCCATCAAATCCACTCCCAACATTTCCCAAGGTTGGGTAACAGTTTGCTGCAACATTGCCTTCTGGTTTGTATATTTGACAAACTAGACAGATTCGTATGTGTGACTTTACATTCATGCTCAGATGTGACCAGTAAAGGAATACTTGCAACTGCTTGGTTTTGAACCTGCCCAAATGACCAGCTAAAGGGTCTTCATGGAAATGTTGCAGCAGTTGAAGGCATAGAGATTCAGGTATGTATATTTGGTAGAGTGTTCTGTGAGGTAGTTCTACAACTCGGTAAAATTTGACTTCAATGATGGTCAGGTTTGTGGTAGGATTGACCATCTTTTCTCCATCTTCCAGGATAGTCTGGTACAAAGCATATGCTTCTGGTTCATCGGGTTTGGACTTCCATATGGCCTCATCAGAGATGGGAAAGTCCGTTTTGGGTGAGTCAACTGCTAGACAGGACAGTAGCACATGTAAAATGAGGGCCACTGTTACCATCAGCAGGAGCTTTGGATAAGGCATCTGGAACAGTGCTGTACTTTCCTTTCCTGTATTCTACAGCAAAGGTGAACTCTTACAACCATAGAGCCCATCTGACGAGTCTGGTGCGTGATTTGTTTGTCTTGAAAATCCACAGAAGGGAGAAATGGTCAGTGACCACAGTGAAGTATCTTCCCTCCAGGTAATACCTCCACTTTTCCAAAGCCTAGAGAACTGCAAGAAACTCTTGCTCAATTGTGGAATAGTTTCCGTTCGGCTCCAGTCAATGTCCCGACTGTCGAATGCTAGCACATCTTCAGTGCCAAGTCCAGTCTGTTGGACTAGGACAACACCAAGTCCAACATTACTTGCATCAGTGTAAACAACAAAAGGGCAGTCAAAGTTGGGATGACCCAAAATGGGAAGTGTGACAGGGTGTCATTTTAGGGTTTCAAAGGAGGTCTGGCACTCTGCTCTCCATTGGAATTTCGCTCCTTTTCGCTTCAATGCGTTGAGTGGTTCTGCGACCTGGGAGAAGTTCAACACAAACCGATGGTACCGTGCAGCCATCCCAAGAAACCGTTGAAGGGCCTTGAGGGTGTTTGGCACAGGGAAGTCTTGTACAGCCTTGGTCTTGTCGTGGTAATTTCCTGTATTACTAAATGATGAGAGTTACAAACCACACACCGGTCAGAGTTATGCTTAAACTTAATCTTTTAACCAATAACTGGTTCCCCAATGTGTCTACAGCATTGTGACGTCTTTTTACGCATTTCCATTGAAGAATAGCCATAAGGGACCATATATAGCAAGTGGTCACATGGTGTCTCCCGCAGAAAATCTTGCGTAAAATACTGAGGTAGCCATTTTTCCAATCGCTTCTTATGAGAAACCAATTGCCTCGACGGATATATTAACGAATATATATGTTAAAAACACCTTGAGGATGGATCCTAAACAACGTTTGCCATGTTTCTGGCGATATTATGGAGCAAATTTTGAAAAAAGTTTACCGTTATAGTTGTAGCATTTTCCGGTCGATTTCTCAGCCAAGCATGATGAAGAAACATTTTTTTTACAAAAATAATATTTTGGGAAAAAAGGAACATTTGCTATCTAAATGGGAGTTTCTTGAGTGAAAGCATCTGAAGTTCTTCAAAGGTAAATGATTTAATTTGGTTGCTTTTCTTATTTTCGTGAAAATGTTGCCTGCTGTCAGTAGAGCCTAGCATAGCATTATGCCATGATAAACTTACACAAATGCTTGTCTAGCGTTGGCTGTAATGCATATTTTGAAAATCTGAGATGACAGTGTTGTTAACAAAAGGCTAAGCTTGTGTTTGAATATATTTATTTCATTTCATTTGCGATTTTCATGAATAGGAAAAGTTGTCCGCTGCGTTATGCTAATGCCTTTGAGGCTATGATTACGATCCCAGATCCGGGATTGCTCGGCGCAACAGGATAATATGAGCTTCACCATAGCCCTGTGACTCTCAGATCAATTCAGTGTCTATAAATTAATTCTGAGAGTCAGAACGAAAGAATACTTAGTATCTTTTATAGTCAAGATACACCCCTCTCAACTCACATGATGAATCACAGATCTTAGGAACTTCACAAAGGCCCTTTTACTTGAAAGAGGAGTATCCCATAGCCAGATAGCATTATCTATACATTATCGTTCAGTTTGGTCCCTTAGACGAGGTTCTACTTCTCGTTCTTGGTACTTCATATTACCAAAACATTACCTCATCCAATGGCATATATCAATTGTCAATTCTAGATACTCCAATCTCAAGTACACCCCCTCCTGGACAAGCTCACAGAGGAGAGTGAGCCTCTAGGTCATATACTAGGTCAAGAGAAGGGCAACATCAGAGGGGACATACAATGGTTCCAGACACTGGCAAACTCCTACCCCCAATGAGAAAAGGAGGGTATGACTAGAGTACAGACATAGTGGAGCCCTTCACATGGTTTCACATATATATTCATTATGAAGACAATGTTCAAACCTGACTTCTCCCTTTCTGAAATGCTGCCTTATTACCAGACTTGTAAAAGACAAGCCTGACCTCTCCCCACTCTGGGCCCCAAGTGACATTTCCCTAGAGAGAAAAGAAAATGCAACTGCCAACAGTATAGTCCAAAAGAAGACATTCTAATGACAAGTATAAAATAAATAAAACATCTAATTTATCTATGTTACCTAACTAATTCTGATTCAGCTACGACAGTCTTTACAAGATCCACATGGATGCCGTCAGAAGACAATATGGCCAAGAAACATCAGGGAGGTTTAGCAGAAGTTTCTCTTCTTTATGTTCAATGTCAGACCAGCTTCTCTTAGCTTGTTCAACACTTCTTGAAGGTGTTGGTCTGGGAGTTGATAATTATATCGTCCAGGTAGACAACATATTTTCCCATAGAGCTCACCTAACGCAATATCCAGCAGTCTTTGGAAAGTGGCTTTATTCCAAAAGGCATCACTTTAAAGGAAAACAGGCCCACAGCACAGACAAAAACAGTATTGTCCTTGCTTTCCTGGTCCATCTCAACCTCAAAATAGCCAATATTGAGGTCAAGGGTAGTGAACACAACAGCGCCAGGATCTCTTGGATGGTGGGAAGAGGATAGGCATCAGTCTGGGAGACATTGTTGGTTTTCCTATAGTCCACATAAAATGTAATACCACCAGTATTTTTTGGTATGAGGACAACAGGATAGGCCCAAGGAGAGAAGGAACATTCAATAATACAGTATCTTGTGTCAACATATCATCAATCAGTCCCTTTTGGATAATTAGAATCACTGGAGACAAACGATATGGCTTCTGCTTGATCTGCATTTCCTGTGTAAGGAATATTTTGTGCTTCAGGAGCCCTGTGCGCCCCATCTTTGAAGTGCATACCTCATAGTTATTCTGCAGCTATTCCAACAGCCTTAACTCCTCTGGCTGTTCCAGCTGAGATCTTCTCGCAGCCTGTAAAAGGAGATAATCGGAAGGATTACCAAGGGTTAGCTGTACCGGAATAAACTGGCACACTTGATTGTTCTGAGGTGCCAGTTTGGCCCTCAGTGGTCTGACCAGAAGTGGACACCAAAGTTCTGTGCAAGGAGCTGTGCCTAATGGAGGCCATGTCAACAGACACGTCATTCCAACATTTTACCACATTTAGAGAGCTCTGTCTGCTAGTGGTCTACAGTGTTAACCAGAGGAGAAAAGGCATAATTAACGTATTTGAGCATCTCAGTGTGGTGATCAAAACTGCCTGTTCATGGCACCAGTAACTTCCTGTCTTTCACTCTCCCTGAGCTCTGTCAGCGTGTGGGTTAGAGTGTTCAGCGAGTCTCTGAATTCTGTTGCACTCTGTTGCTCTTCACTCAGACATTAGAATTTATGGGGGATTAGGAGGTTTGGAGATGTTGTTGAGTCCAACGAATATCAAGTCTGTCACCTTGAAGTTGTAAGACAACAACCAGCAATGGAGAAAGGTTGGGTGTCAGAGGGAGGGCTAGCTCAGAACTTCCACACAGGTACATGTCAATAAGTGAGAAACTAGTTAGACCTCCTGTGGCCTGTGGTCCAGACCAAGCATTCAGCTTCCCAGGGCTCTGTCCCAAATCAACTCCATTCACATCATCAGTATTCACTTTGATTTGCTTTGTCAGCTCCATTGTCAGAATGACCCTGTGTATTCCTATTGACAGGTATGATATGGATAAGCACATTTTCCTGGGGGGAATCCATTGTTTAAATTCTGCACAAAAGATTTGCTTCGGCTATTTCTCAATGTTCAGAGGTTGCATCTGGGGTGCCATTTCTTATGTAACGGTTTAGACTTGAAGTTATTGTTTGTAGGGGTGCCAGGAAGGTTATGCCTACCAGAGAAAATATATATTTTTCCTTTTTGTTTGGGAGTCCTGTCTGGCCTGTCAAGTCTACACCAATACAAAGTCAGTATGGAAATATTATTTTAACAAACCCTTAAAACATTAAAAATAACTTCAAAACAACTCTTCTTTTGCATTGGTTGTATTACCCAACATAAATGATCACACATATAATAATATAACAAACAATGAGCTTAAGATCCTAAAGACTAGTCCCCTTCCCCAGTAAATGAGTGCAGTGAACTCAAGTGACCTTAGTCATGCAATGTTTTTCCGTTCATAAAGTGTAGCTAAACCCAGTCTCAATCATACAATCAAAATATCAAACTCTTTTACCACACAACCATAAGGAGTATCAAATCTCCGTAGTCTTCAACTACAAATGACCACATAAATCAACACGGTATAAATAACACTAAAACAAATTAAATACCGTATGCAAAAAAAGTTGCGGTCAGTCAGACAATCAAAACTATGACATAAACACATGGAATGATGTAGTAACCAAAAAAATGTTAAACAAATAAAAATACTAAGATCGAAGTTCGAATCATACTACACCGGCTCCGGCGCTCGTCGGATGTGGCAGGGCTTGCAACCTATTACAGACTACAAAAGGAAGCACAGCCAAGAGATGCCCAGTGACACGGACCTACCAGATGAGCTAAATTACTTCTATCCTCACTTCGAGGCAAGTAACACTGAAACATGCATGAAAGCACCAGCTGTTAGGCACGACTGTGTGATCACACTCTTCGCAGCCGATGTGAGTAATATCTTTAAACAAGTCAACATTCACAAGGCTGCAGGGCCAGACGGATTACCAGGATATGTACTCCGAGCATGCTGTCTGATTCTATAATACCAATATATTTCAAGCAGACCACCATAGTCCCTGTGCTCAAGAACACTAAGGTAACCTGCCTAAATGACTACCGACCTGTAGCACTCGCGTCTGTAGCCATGAAGTGCTGAAACAGGCTGGTAATGGCTCACATCAACACCATTATCCCAGAAACTCTAGACCCCCTCAAATTTGCATACCGCCCCAACAAATCCACAGATGATACAATCTCTATTGCACTCCACACTGCCCTTTCAAACCTGGACAAAAGGAAAACCCATGTGAGAATGCTATTCATGGACTACAGCTTAGCGTTCAAGACAACAGTGCCCTCAAAGCTCATCAGTAAGCTAAGGACCCTGAAACTAAACACCTCCCTCTTCAACTAGATCCTGGACTTCCTGACGAGCCGCCCACAGGTGGTAAGGGTAGGTAACAACACATCCGCCATGCTGATCCTAAATATGGGGGCCCCTCAGGGGTGCGTGCTCAGTCCCTCCTGTACACTGTTCACTCACCGCCAGGCACGGCTCCAAAAACCATCATCAAGTTTGCCGATGACACAACAGTGATAGGCCTGATCACCAACAACGACGAGACAGAATATAGGGAGGTGGTCAGAGACCTGGCCGTGTGGTGTCAGTACAACAACCTCTCCTTCAATGTGATCAAGACTAAGGAGATGATTGTAGACTACATTAAAAGAAGGACTGAGAACGTCCCCATTCTCATTGACAGGGCTGTAAGTGGAGCAGATTGAGAGCTTCAAGTTCCTTGGTGTCCACATCACCAACAAACTAACATGGTCCAAGCACACCAAGACAAATCTGAAGAGGGCATGACAAAACCTATTTCATCTCAGGAGACTGAAAAGATTTGGCATGGGTCCTCAGATCCTCGAAAGGTTCTATAGCTGCACCATCGAGAATCCTGACTGGTTGCATCACTGCCTGGTATGGCAACTGCTCAGCCTCTGACCGCAAGGCACTACAGAGGGTAGTGCGTACAGCCCAGTATACCACTGGGGCCAACTTTCTTGCCATCCAGAACCTCTATATCAGATGGTGTCAGAGGAAGGCCCTAAAAATGGTCAAAGACTCCAACCACCTGGTCATTAGACTGCTCTCTCTGCTACCTCACAGCATGCGGTACCGGAGCGCCAAGTCGAGGTCCAAGAGGATTCTAAACAGCGTCTACCCCCAAGCCATATGACTACTGAACATCTAATCAAATGGCTACCCAGACTACTTGCATTGCCCTTCCCCCTCTTTTACAATGCTGCTACTCTCTGTTATCTATGCATAATTCACTTTAATAACTCTACCCACATGTATATATTTCCTCAATTACCTTGACTAAATGGTGCCCCCGCACATTAACTCTGTACCGGTACCCCCTGTATATAGCCTTGCTATTGTTATTTTACTGCTGCTCTTCAATTATTTGTTACTTTATTTATTTTTTGTTGTTGTTATTTTTCTTAACTGCATTGTTGGTAAAGGGCTTGCAAGTAAGTATTTCACTGTAAGGTCTACACCTATTGTATTCGGCACATGTGACAAATAATTATATATATTTTAGGGGGGGGAGCTGAGTTGACACATTTGCTATTTAACGCAACAGTTTTTGTGACAAAACAGTAGAGTTGAAAATGCAATGGAAACACATTGAACTTTATATTTTTATTCATAAAACATAAAACTTTAAGTGAACCAGTACTACATTATCTGATTTTTTATTAGGAACAAGTCCATTTGGTGGAATCACACCACTGGTGGGAAAATATTTTGTTTATGCAGATTGTCTAATATTCACATCAAAATCTGTCGCCAATTGGATGGATACTTAACTTGTCTTAAAAAGGCTCCTTAACAGCTTCTACCCCCAAGCCAAAAGACTGCTGAACAATTAATCAAATGGCCACCCGGACTTTTTGCACTGACCCCCCTTCTTTTTAGACTGCTGTTACTCACTGTTTATTATCTATGCATAGTCACTTTACCCCTACCTACATGTACAAATTACCTCGACTAACCTGTACCCCTGCACATTGACCCGGTACCGGTATAACCTGTATATAGCCTCATTATTGTTATTTTATTGTGTTACTTACTTTTTTTCAACTTTCGGTTATTTAGTAAATCATTTCTTAACTGTATTAGACGAAGCTGAGGTGATTTGATGGTGTCAAAATGTTGAAGATGAAATGGTGCTGGAATAGTGGAGGCAGCTTCTGTTTTCTTTGTAACTCTCTGTGGTTCTAAATCAATAGTTGTTTAGTGGTCCAAAAATGTTGGAAACATTAACTTGGTCGACCAAGTTGTGGGTCATGTCTGTTACTGTACATGCAATATGCTTTGTGGACTTCACTGGACAGAGATTGCTAGCCGGTTATGTGATAAAACAAAGGTTTGGTTCAATTTATTCTGCCATTATGTCTTCTTATTGTCTGGGCCTATATATCATAGTCGCAAGGCATGTGAATTAACAGGTTATAGAGAAAACAACACATAGGTTGTAATAAAGTGTCCTAAGTCATTTTACCTAAGCACCACTACTGCTAATGACTAGCATAATAATCTTTCAGTATGCCTATTGATATTAAGATATTAAGTGGTAGAGCTAGTGTCCACATCTGGTCCATTGAACATATAAATGATGGTGTTTTGTTCTTAAAAACCTCTTCGGGCTCGACAACATCCTGTGAAATTGCAGAGCGCAAAATTCATAATACGAAAATCACAATATTAAACATTCATGAAAATTCAAGTGTCTTACATCGTTTAAAAGCTTAACTTCTTGTTAATCCAACCGTGTTGTCAGATTTCAAAAAGGCTTTATGGCAAAACAATACAATGCGATTATCTGAGGACAGCGCCCTGCATACACCATCATTTAAAATATGTTTCAAACCAGCAGAGTCTTCACAAAAATCAGAAATGCCTTTGAAGATCTTCAAGTTCAAACAACATTTCTAATCAATCCTCAGGTACCCTAATATGTAGATAAACAATAACATTTAAGACGGAATGTAATATGTTCAATACCGGAGATACAGTGCCTTGCGAAAGTATTCGGCCCCCTTGAACTTTGCGACCTTTTGCCACATTTCAGGCTTCAAACATAAAGATATAAAACTGTATTTTTTTGTGAAGAATCAACAACAAGTGGGACACAATCATGAAGTGGAACGACATTTATTGGATATTTCAAACTTTTTTAACAAATCAAAAACGTAAAAATTGGGCGTGCAAAATTATTCAGCCCCTTTACTTTCAGTGCAGCAAACTCTCTCCAGAAGTTCAGTGAGGATCTCTGAATGATCCAATGTTGACCTAAATGACTAATGATGATAAATACAATCCACCTGTGTGTAATCAAGTCTCCGTATAAATGCACCTGCACTGTGATAGTCTCAGAGGTCCGTTAAAAGCTCAGAGAGCATCATGAAGAACAAGGAACACACCAGGCAGGTCCGAGATACTGTTGTGAAGAAGTTTAAAGCCGGATTTCCCAAGCTTTAAACATCCCAAGGAGCACTGTGCAAGCGATAATATTGAAATGGAAGGAGTATCAGACCACTGCAAATCTACCAAGACCTGGCCGTCCCTCTAAACTTTCAGCTCATATAAGGAGAAGACTGATCAGAGATGCAGCCAAGAGGCCCATGATCACTCTGGATGAACTGCAGAGATCTACAGCTGAGGTGGGAGACTCTGTCCATAGGACAACAATCAGTCGTATATTGCACAAATCTGTCCTTTATGGAAGAGTGGCAAGAAGAAAGCCATTTCTTAAAGATATCCATAAAAAGTGTCGTTTAACGTTTGCCACAAGCCACCTGGGAGACACACCAAACATGTGGAAGAAGGTGCTCTGGTCAGATGAAACCAAAATTGAACTTTTTGGCAACAATGCAAAACGTTATGTTTGGCATAAAAGCAACACAGCTCATCACCCTGAACACACCATCCCCACTGTCAAACATGGTGGTGGCAGCATCATGGTTTGGGCCTGCTTTTCTTCAGCAGGGTTAGATGGTTAAAATTGATGGGAAGATGGATGGAGCCAAATACAGGACCATTCTGGAAGAAAACCTGATGGAGTCTGCAAAAGACCTGAGACTGGGACGGAGATTTGTCTTCCAACAAGACAATGATCCAAAACATAAAGCAAAATGTACAATGGAATGGTTCAAAAATAAACATATCCAGGTGTTAGAATGGCCAAGTCAAAGTCCAGACCTGAATCCAATCGAGAATCTATGTAAAGAACTGAAAACTGCTGTTCACAAATGCTCTCCATCCAACCTCACTGAGCTCGAGCTGTTTTGCAAGGAGGAATGGGAAAAAAATTCAATCTCTCGATGTGCAAAACTGATAGAGACCTACCCCAAGCGACTTACAGCTGTAATCGCAGCAAAAGGTGGCGCTACAAAGTATTAACTTAAGGGGGCTGAATAATTTTGCACGCCCAATTTTTCAGTTTTTGATTTGTTAAAAAAGTTTGAAATATCCAATAAATGTCGTTCCACTTCATGATTGTGTCCCACTTGTTGTTGATTCTTCACGAAAAAATACAGTTTTATATCTTTATGTTTGAAGCCTGAAATGTGGCAAAAGGTCGCAAAGTTCAAGGGGGCCGAATACTTTCGCAAGGCACTGTATAGGTTCCTATTTTTAAAGGTATAAACAACATTAAGTGAAAGATTGTGACCACCATTTAACTTTAAAATTAGAAAAAAAAAATAATTACTCCAGCTAGTAGGTTACGTCCATAAAAAGTCTACAGCAATTAGCAAGGTAAGAACAACTTTATCAACTAACACAGGGAATAAAATAGCTAACTTGGTGTTAGATAAAATTTGAAAGCTAACATTAGTTAGCTAGCTAGTTTGACCAGGTTTTTAGAGAAAATATATTTGTCTAGACTAACATTAGCTGACTAAAATGTGTCCAGATTCAGAAACTACCAGATAACTCGCTTGTTAACAAGGGCACATTTTAGCACCAAGGTAAAGTTGGTTTTATATTCACACATTCGGACATTCATCAGACATTCGCCAAAGGCCATTTAAATGGTAAAAATCAATAACTAATTCACCGTGTCAAATAAACATCAAACTAGGTATGATTGAATCTATAAATGTTTTTACTTTTACAACCTTTGTTTTGAGGAAAAAAATCCAGTTTTGACTTGATATCAATTCAAAGTTTAAAGGTTTAGGGTCACTTAGAAATGTCCTTCGTTTTGAAAGAATAACATCAAATTGATGAGAAATATGGTGTAGACATTGTTAATGTTGTAATTGACTATTGTAGCCAGAAACTGATCTTTTTACGGAATATCTACATAGGCGTACAGAGCCCCATTATCAGCAACCATCACTCCTGTGTTCCAATGGCACGTTGTGTTAGCTAATCCAAGTTTATAATTTTAAAAGGCTATAGAAACCCCTTTTGTAATTATGTTAGCACAGCTGAAAACTTTTGTCCTGATTAAAAAAGCAATAAAACTGGCCTTCTTTAGACCTGTTGAGTATCTGGAGCATCAGCATTTGTGGGTTTGGCTCAACATGGCCAGAAACAAAGGTTTTCTTCTGAAACTCATCAGTCTTTTCTTGTTTTGGGAAATGATGGCAATTTCTTGTGAGAAATTGCCAAGAAACTGAAGATCTCGTACTACTCCGTTCACAGAACAGTGCAAACTGGCCCTAACCAGAATAGAAAGAGGAGTGGGAGGTCCCGCAACACAACTGAGCAAGAGGACAAGTACATTAGAGTGTCTATTTTGAGAAACAGACGACTCACAAGTCAACTGGCAGTTTCATTAATTAGTACCTTAAAAACACCAGTCTCAATTTCAACAGTGAAGAGACGACTCCGGGATGCTGGCCTGCCTAGCAAAACAAGTTCCTCCATCAGCGTGCCAACTCGCCGATGTTGCTTGCATATTTTTTCCAACATAATTAATTTTCCTTCCAGCTTCAGATTGATTTGATTTCGTAGCGAGTAACGAAGGTATCAGAGGAAAGTATATTTTTTCCATTTTTGATGTAGTGAAGTAAAACTAAAAGTCAGCAGAAATATAAATAGAAAAGTAAACTACCGATACCCCAAAAAACTACTTATGTACAGTAACAAAGTATTTCTACTTCATTACTTTACACAACTGGGAGACTAAACCTCTGTTCCTTGGCGTGCAAACCTAGCTTGCTTAATGATAAGCCATAATTATGACAATAGATATTAGGAAAAACTAACCAAACACATTCTGTACATTCCTGCACATTGAATACACTTAAATAGTATGTATATGCACATATTCATAAACACACTAAAATACTATGCAAATACAGTGCATTCCGAAAGTATTTTGACCCATTAACTTTTTCCACATTTTGTTACGTTACAGCATTATTCTAAAATTGATGAAACCATTGTTTTTCATCGTCAATACCCCCTCACACAAAACCCCATAATGACAAAGCAAAAACAGGTTTTTAGAAATGTTTGCAAATTCTTATTTTTTTAAACACGGAAATATCACATTTACATAAGTCTTCAGACCTTTTACTCTGTACATTCTTGAAGCACCTTTGGCAGCGTTTACATCCTTGAGTCTTCTTGGGTATGAAGCTACACGCCTGGCACACCTGCATTTTAGAATAAGGCTGTAAAGTAACAAAATGTGGAAAAAGTCAAGAGGTCTGATTACTTTCCGAATGCACTGTACATTCACACAAGACACACACATGCACACACATGTACACACTCATGCACACACAAACAAACACACACAACTACACATCTTTCCATGAAAGGCTAAGACCTAGGCCAGGTTAATGTAATTGCTTTTCATTGATCCTGTCTGATCAGGTGACTACTGTTCATCCTTTTACAGGAAGCCAATGCCAAGCTCCTCTGCCTGTGGGGACGTGAGACTGTGCTGACCTCTGTCTCCCATTCCACATACCAGAATGATACCATTGGGCATTCAAACCTTCACTGTTAAGCCAAGGCTACAAGCTCTTCCCGACAAATATAACCTAGCTCTCTGGTACCCTGCAAATCATGTCCCATTTTGTATTCTACAAGAGTCAAATGTCATGGAGTCTGTTGCCAATGTTGTTAATGATTGTATAAACAGCAATCATTTGTACATTGCTAGACATGACCGCCTTGTCGATCTGATAGCCAGCGAGGTGAAATAGGTAGTCTCACCAACAGCACAGATCCCGAAACATTATTGTGTAAGAGGAAGCTGGTTTGAAGTTGATGATGTGTTTTCCCGTGTGCCAAGTACTCCAGATGTTGTTGTTGTGGGGGAAGGCCAGAGGGAAGTGCTCATTTTGGAAGTGGGCTGCTCAATTGATGGCTACATGGAGCATGCCTTTGCCGACAAACTTCTTAAATAACAGCCCCTCGTGGCACTCTTGGACAGCCTCTGGTGTAGGTGCAAGCTGGTGGCACTGATATTTGGCAGTCTCGGCCACGTGCACAGGCTTGCAGTGCGTGTTCTCCAGATTGTGGGCCTGCCAAAGACTAAGGCAAAGCTGTTGGCTAGGTACTCCTCTGTTTCAGCTGTCGTGGGCAGCCTAGCTGCGCTCTTAGAAAAACATAGTTATTTGCCTGTCCCCATAGAAGAACCCTGTGGAAAGGGTTCTATGTGGAACCAAGTTGTAGGTAGCACCTTTTTTTCTAAGAGTGTGTTTGGAGAAGGAGGTGCTTTCTGTACCCTTGAGAACCAAGCATACAGGGACCTTCTTTTTTCGTGTAAATTTGATTGATGTATTCAAATAAAGTATGAGAGAGAGAGAGAGAGAGAGAGAGAGAGAGAGAGAGAGAGCTTGCATTTGTCAGTTCTCATATGACCTCATCAACCCACAAGGCCATGTTTGTGTGTATGTAGCGCTTCATGACTTTAAACTAAACATGGAGACACTTCATACTGTGGACAGACAGAGACTTTATTAACCAAGAAGAAGAAAGAGTGTCTCTTTGTGTTTTAGATAAGAAACAATAAGAGGAGACTTTGTAAAAGCATATCATGCAAGACCAAGGATTTGGGGCGATACTCAAAGCTCATCCCAGAGATCATGTGATGTCAGCATCTGAAGTGTGTGCCAGGCCAGTATGTGTTTGCCCGCCGCAGCGCAGCAGACCGAGCTGGAAGAGTTTTAAGGATATTTCCGTTTGTTTGAATAACGCTGGCAAGTGCATACCTCCAGGAATATATCTGAAAGAGGGTTTTTAAACATACTCCTGAACCCAACTGGACTAGAGCCATTTGCCTGGAGTCTGGTACTGCCAAATGCATTTGCGCACGCACACACACACACACACACACACACACACACACACACACACACACACACACACACACACACACACACACACACACACACACACACACACACACACACACACACACACACACACACACACACACACACACACACACACACACACACACACACACGCATACACGCATACACTCTGCACTGTGTAGACTAGAGCATGTACCATAGAGGCGGATTGTTAATATGCAGTCCAGTTTTGGTGGCAGCATCTATCAGATCAGAGGTGAGGGTTTAAAATCAGACCATGCTGCTGAGAGACTCTGAAGAGACATTTTCTGGCAGAGATTAAGATAACATTTCCCCCCTTAGAAGATCACAGTTTCCCGCTTTTGATGGAGCAATAAAATAAGGCCCAATTTTCTGTGATGCTCATTAGAAACATTGACTTTAAATGTGGGGAGAGTTTGTTTTAACTGTAAATTGAGGGATAGAGTTCCTTTGAAAGTAATGGCATTATTATTGTAACTTAGTGTATTATTGTAGTGTAACCTTGACTACAATGTATTTACTATGTCAAGCTGTGAGGCGAATTCATAAAATAATAAAGCATGATTCAGCTGTTCAGTATTTCAGTCTTTACAAAGCTTTCATGGACACAGTAAAAAACAGATTGTATTCACAAAACAATTTGGCTCACCGATCACTTAGCCAGGCCTCTTGTGTGCTGAAGTATATCTTCCTATGTGTCTAAAAGGTGTATTATGTCAGGCAATATGAAAGGTAGTCATTTATAAACTCACTATATAGCAGAAACATCAATGTGACCCCTATTCCTATCAAATGCTGCAAGTTAGGATTAAGAGACTCATACACACTGTCACGTCCTGACCTTAGTTCCCTTTGTATGTCTCTATTTTAGGTTGGTCAGGGCGTGAGTTGGGGTGGGCATTCAATGTTTTTGTTCTATGTTTGGTATTTCTCTGTGTTTGGCCTGGTATGGTTCCCAATCAGAGGCAGCTGTCAATCGTTGTTTCTGATTGAGAACTATACTTATGTAGCCTGTTTTCCCACTGTTGTTTGTGGGTGGTTGTTTTCTGTTTAGTGTATGTCACCTTACAGAACTGCTTCGTTTCGTCCATTTCACTTTGTTATTTTGTTTCGTGCGTTCAGTCAATAAATTATGATGGACACTTACCACGCTGCATATTGGTCCGATCCTTCTTACTCTTCCTCAGACCAAGAGGAGATTCGTTACACACACACCACTTATGTGAAACGTAAAAGAATATCAGACACTAGTGTGTGTGTTTGTGTGTGTGCATACAGTGATGCACATTGATAAATTATAACAATATTTCAAACTGTTTACTAATTTATTAGCTATGTAATATCAGTTTATAAGCAGTTCATTAATAAGCAGATCCTTATCTTGTGTGTTAACAATACCCTCTAATCCGTTACCGAAGCAACATCAGCCTTCCTCAACAGCAAGCAGAGCAGAGCGGCCACCGAACAAGCCACAGATAATGTGATGTAAAATGTGTGTGTATGTGTGCGTGTTCAAAGGTGAGACCTTGGGTGATATCGTGGCATAGGCTTCCTTTACCTCCTATACGCACAGAGGAGGATTTTTTTTTCACCTTTATTTAACCAGGTAGGCTAGTTGAGAACAATTTCTTATTTGCAACTGCGACCTGGCCAAGATAAAGCATAGCAGTGTGAACAAACACAGAGTTACACATGGAGTAAACAATTAACAAGTCAATAACAGAGTAAAAAAAAGAGAGTCTATATACATTGTGTGCAAAAGGCATGAGGAGGTAGGCGAATAATTAAAATTTTTCAGATTAACACTGGAGTGATAAATGATCAGATGGTCATGTACAGGTCGAGATATTGGTGTGCAAAAGAGCAGAAAAGTAAATAAATATAAACAGTATGGGGATGAGGTAGGTCAAATTGGGTGGGCTATTTACCGATAGACAATGTACAGCTGCAGCGATCGGTTAGCTGCTCAGATAGCAGATGTTTGAAGTTGGTGAGGGAGATAAAAGTCTCAAACTTCAGCGATTTTTGCAATTCGTTCCAGTCACATGCAGCAGAGAACTGGAACGAAAGGCGGCCAAATGAGGTGTTGGCTTTAGGAATGATCAGTGAGATACACCGGCTGGAGCGCGTGCTACGGGTGGGTGTTGCCATCGTGACCAGTGAACTGAGATAAGGCAGAGCTTTACCTAGCATGGACTTGTAGATGACTTGGAGCCAGTGGGTCTGGCGACGAATATGTAGCGAGGGCCAGCCGACTAGAGCATACAGGTCGCAGTGGTGGGTGGTATAAGGTGCTTTAGTAAAAAAACGGATGGCACTGTGATAAACTGCATCCAGTTTACTGAGTAGAGTATTGGAAGCTATTTTGTAGATGACATCGCCGAAGTCGAGGATCGTTAGAATAGTCTGTTTTATTAGGGTAAGTTTGGCAGCGTGAGTGAAGGAGGCTTTGTTGCGGAATAGAAAGCCGACTCTAGATTTGATTTTAGATTAGAGATGTTTGATATGAGTCTGGAAGGAGAGTTTACAGTCTAGCCAGACACCTGGGTACTTATAGATGTCCACATATTCTAGGTCGGAACCATCCAGGGTGGTGATGCTAGTTGGGCGTGCGGGTGCAGGCAGTGAACGGTTGAAAAGCATGCATTTGGTTTTACTAGCGTTTAAGAGCAGTTGGAGGCCACGGAAGGAGTGTTGTATGGCATTGAAGCTTGTTTGGAGGTTAGATAGCACAGTGTCCAAGGATAAAAGATAACTAATATAATGACGATGGCATAATGAAGGCTTGCTGATGTCCATGATTTCCATGGTTTCAACTATCCATATGAGAGGCTAAAATAAGCTTTGTCTGGACAATCATTAGCAACCGACCGAAATAAATTGCCCAAATACAACACAAACCCTTATTCCCATGTTCAAGATGATATGGCCAAGATTATAATCTCCAGGCAAATTAATAGATGAAACACATTTTTCTCTTTTTTTAATGGCGACCAGTTTAGGAGCAATTTCCCTAATTCATGAAATGATTTAGAAAGTGATGTAACGTCTATTTCTTTTTATGTTGAAAGCAAAAGCAGCGTCTAGTCTTGGACCTTTCGGAGCTGCTAATGCAGCACAACAAAATCAAAGTCTTCAAAAGAGCTTTTCATTCCACTTAAAGTTGATGAAAACCTGCGACTGACCTCAGAATATGATTAGATTACATCAGCTAGTAGGCAACAAAAAAATAAAATACAAAACAACAATCAACAATAAATAATGATTAGTTGTTGTGATCTTCCAAAATATATGCCTGTTCCAATCTGTCCTGACTTGATATTTATAAATCAGAAATATATATTTTCCCCATGTCATGCCCTTTGTAATGTTTCGATGGGCAATACTTGCAAGGTACACAGCAATATGCCTAATAGTGCACATTTTTTTAAAATTGGGCTGTACAGTGACCTCAGTGTTGGGACAACACACTTTTATGTCGTTTTGGCTCTGCACTCTTGCACTTTGGATTTGATATGAGGGTAAAGTACAGACTGCCAGCTTTAATTTGAGGGTATTTTCATCCATATTGGGTCAACCGTTTAGAAATTACAGCAAAAGTATTGGGACAAATTCACTTATGTGCATTAAAGTAGTAAAAAGTATTTGGTCCCATATTCATAGCACACAATGACTACATCAAGCTTGTGACTACACATTTGTTGGATGCATTTGCTGTTTGTTTTGGTTGTGTTTCAGATTATTTTGTGGCCAATAGAAATGGATGGTAAATAATGTATTGTGTCATTTTGGAGTGACAACTTTTATTGTAAATAAGAAAATAATATGTTTCAAAACACTTTTACATTCATGTGGATGCTACCATGATTACAGATAATCCTTAATGAGTCCTTAATGAGAAAAAGTGAGAAAGTTACAGACGCATAAATATCATACCTCCAAGACATGCTAACCATTACAGAAAAAATGTGGGGGGGGTAGGATCTTTGTGCGTCTGTAAATTTAAAATCCAAAGTGCTGTAGCACAGGGCCAAAACAACAAAATATGTGTCACTGTCCTTCACTGTATTGAGGAATTTCCATAATCTGTTACATTGGGTTTACTGATTGATCTGCTATCAGTGATTGTTGTGAGATGAACATGGTCTATTTTCACAGCTGTGGTACATTCCATAGACACTCAAACCCACTCCTCATCCACTCACTGTCAGTAAATGAAATAACATTTTCACATGCTTCGTAAACAAGAGTGAAATGCTTATTTACGGGCCATTCCTAACAAAGGAGAGAAAAATAATATTGAGAAATAATAGAAAAATAAAAACGTAATAATAACATTTATAATAGATACATAATGAGTAATGATAACTTATCTACTATATACAAGGGGTGCCAGTACCGAGTTGATAAGCAGGGGTACGAGGTGATTGAAGTAGATATGTACATATAAATAGGAATAAAGTGACAGATAGTAAATAGTAGCAGCAGCATATGTGTTGAGTAAAAAAGGTTACTGCAAAAAGGGTCAATGCAGATAGTGCAGGTACCTATTTGGTTCACTATTTAACTAACTATACTGAACAAAAATATAAAGCAGCATGCAACAATTTCACAGTTACACAGTTCATATAAGGAAATAAGTCAATTAAAATAAATGCATTAGGCCCTAATCTATGGATTTCACATGACTGGGCAGGGGTGCAGTCATGGGTAGGCCTGGGAGGGCATAGGAATATTGTCCACAGCAATATTCTTGATATGCCACACTTGTCAGGTGAAATGCTCACTAACAACAGGGATGTAAACATGTGTGCGAACACTTCTGGGATTTTCAGCCAGCTCATGAAACATAGGACCAACAATTTACATGTTGCAATTATATTTTTGCCATAAGATAGCAGAGTGAACAGTCTATGACTTGGGTGGCTGGAATCGTTGACAATTTTTAGGGCCTTCCTCTGACACCGCCTGGTACAGAGGTCCTGGATGGCAGGGACCTCGGCCCCAGTAATGTACTGGGCCGTACCCACTACTGTCACGCCCTGGTCGAGGTATTTTGTGTTTATCTTCATTTATTTGGTCAGGCCAGGGTGTGGCATGAGGTTTTTGTATGTGGTGTGTTTTGGTATTGGGATTGTAGCTTAGTGGGGTGTTCTAGTTAAGTCTATGGCTGTCTGAAGTGGTTCTCAATCAGAGGCAGGTGTTTATCGTTGTCTCTGATTGGGAACCATATTTAGGCATGAATAAGCATGGATCGCAATCTACACGCTGCATTTTGGTCCGACTCTCCTTCACCACAAGAGAACCGTCACAGAATCACCCACCACACCCGGACCAAGCAGCGTGGTAACAGGCAACAGCAGCAGCAGGAGCAGCGCGACAAGAATTTCTGGACTTTCGATGGGAGAGGACCCTGGGCTAAACCAGGGGAGTGAAGCCGCCCCAAGGTGCAGTACGAGAAGGACTGGACATGGGAGGACGAACTGGACGGTGAAGGACCCTGGGCTCAGCCTGGAGAATATCGCCGCCCCAAGGAAGAACTGGAGGCGGAGAAAGCGGAGAGGCGCTGGTATGTGGAGGCAGCACGGCGACACGGATGGAAGCCTGAGAGTCAGCCCCAAAAATGTATTGGGGGGGGGGGCTCACAGGGGGATGGCGATGCCAGGTAGGAGACCTGCACAAACTCCCTGTGCTTACCGGGGGGCTGGAGAGACCGGGCAGGCACCGTGTTATGCTCTACGCATCTGGTCCCCAGTGCGTCTTCTTGGGCCAGCTTACATGGCACCAGCCTTGCGCTCGGTGTCTCCGGTTCGCCTGCATAGCCCAGTGCGGGCTATTCCACCTCACCGCACTGGCAGGGCGACCGAGAGCATTCAACCGGGTAAGGTTGGGCAGGCTCGGTGCTCAAGAGCTCCAGTGCGCCTACACGGTCCGGTCTATCCAGTTACACCTCCACACCCCAGCCCTCCGGTAGCATCTCCCCGCACCAGGCTTCCTGTGCGTGTTCTTGGTCCAGTCCCACCAGTGCCAGCACCACGCATCAGGCATACAGTGCGCCTCACCTCTCCAGCGCTGCCGGAGTCTCCCGCCTGTTCAGCGCAGCCAGAGCCTTCCTCATCTCCAGCGCCGCCGGAGTCTCCCGCCTGTTCAGCGCAGCCAGAGCCTTCTTTCTCTACAGCGCTGCTGAAGTCTCCCGCCTGTTCAGCACTGCCAGAGCCTTCCTCCCCTACAGTGCTGCTGGAGTCTCCTGCCTGTTCAGCGCAGCCAGAGCTGCCAGCCTGCATGGAGCAGCCAGAGCTGCCAGTCTACATGGGGCAGCCAGAGCTGCCAATCTGCATGAAGCAGCCAGAGCTACCAGTCTGCATGGAGCAGCCAGAGCTGCCAGTCTGTATGGAGCAGCCAGAGCTGCCAGTCTGCATGAAGCAGCCAGAGCTGCCAGTCTGCAAGGAGCTGCCAGTCTGCAAGGAGCTGCCAGTCTGCAAGGAGCTGCCAGACTGCAAGGAGCTGACAGTCTGCACAGAGCTGCCAGTCTGCACGGAGCCGCCAGAGCGAATGAACATTATTCTCAATTAGGTGTTCCTTTTATCCAAGTGGGAAAGGGCAATGTGCAGTGCAATAGAGATTGCATCATCTGTGGATCTGTTGGGGCGGTATGAAAATTGGAGTGGAGTGGGTCCAGGGTGGGTCAAGGGTGTCTGAGATGATGGTGTTGATCTGAGCCAACCTTTCAAAATATTTAATGGCTACAGATGTGAGTGCTATGAGGCGATAGTAATTAAGACTGGTTATCTTGGTATTCGTGGGCAAAGGGACTATGATGGTCTGCTTGAAACATGAAGGTATTACAGACTCGGTCAGGGAGAGGTTGAAAATGTCAGTGAAAACACTTGCCAACTTGTCAGCACATGCTCTGAGTACTTGTCCTGGTAATCCATCTGGCCCTGTAGCCTTATGAATGTTAACCTGTTTAATTAAAGGTCTTACTCACATCATCGTCCGGAATAGCTCGTGCTCTCATGCAATATTCAGTGTTGCTTACCTTGAAGCGAGCATAAAAAGCATTTAGCTCATCTGGTAGGCTCGCGCCACTGGGCAGCTCGCGGCTGGGTTTCCCATTGTAATCCGTGATAGTTTGCAAGCCCTGCCACATCTGATGAGCATCAGAGCCAGTTTAGTAGGATTCGAGCTTAGTCCTGTATTATTGTTTAGCCGTTGTGATGGTTTGTCAGAGGGCATAGTGTGATTTCTTATAAGCGTCCGGGTTAGTGTCTCACTCCTTGAAATTAGCAGCTCTAGCCTTTAGCTAAGTGTGTATGTTGCCTGTAATCCATGGCATCTGGTTGGGAAATGTACCGTGCATTCGTGTTTTCAGATCTCTTCCCTTTTTCCACATTTTGATACGTTACAGCCTTATCCTAAAATGTATTAAATAAAAACATATCCTCATCAATCTCCACACAATACCCCATAACTACAAAGCGAAAACAGGTTTTAGAAATACCTTATTTACATAATTATTCAGAACCTTTCCTATGAGACTCGAATTTGAGCTCAGGTGCATCCTGTTTGCATTGATCATCCTTGAGATGTGTCTACATCTTTATTGGAGTCCACCTGTGATAAATTCAATTGATTGGACATGATTTGGAAAGGCAAACACCTGTCTGTATATAAGGTCCCACAGTTGACAGTGCATGTCAGGGCAAAAAGCAAGCTATGAGTTCGAAGTAATTGTGCTTAGAGCTTTGAGACAGGATTTTGTCGGCACAGAATGTCTGCAGCTTTGAAGGTCCCCAAGTCTTTGTGCCAGCATCAGTTTGTGGTGGTAAATGGACAGCTACTCAAATACTCTCTTGGTAAATAGTATAGTCTACCATGAGGTATTCTAACTCAGTGGATCAGAACCTTGAGACTTCCTTAATATTGCACACCAGCTGTTGCTAACAAAGAGGTACACAACATGTCAGAGCCGGTGTTGTAGGATTTGAACTTACATGATGCTGCTTTTCTGTCCTGCCAAATGCATAGAAAAACCAGCTAGATGTGTATTATGCAGGTCCTTGTTCAGGCACGTTTCTAACAAACATAGGATATTACAGTTCTTCAGGTCCCATTGACCAGATACTCTTGAACATAGCTCGTCCAGTTTGTTCTCCAGTGAATGTACATATGCCAATAGACAGAGGCTAGAGGCGGTTTATTTACTTGCCGCCTTAGTTTCATCAGGGTGCCTGAATGTCGGCCTCTATAAATGCCGTCTCTTTCTCTTCCGAGTGTCGGGGATTAGTGCCTGGTCCAGGGTAAGCATTATGTCCTGCACCGCCGACTCGTTGAAGTACAAATCTTCATCCAAATCGAGGTTAGTGATCGTTGTACTGATGTCCAGAAGTTCTTTTCGGTCATAGCAGAAATATTTATCTGAAACAAAATTGAAGACCAGAGCGAAGAAACCTTAATCCTTGCCTTAACTATTTCAAATTACAATTTCAATGGGGTGATGTCAGATTTGGGAAGTGCCAAGGATTCCGTTTAAATTTTTTTCCCTTTTAGTAAGAGACCACTGTACGGATGACGGTAAGGACCATTTCAATGTAAGATTTTATTATGTACATTATGTTAGCTCTTTTGTCAACATTGTTATTGGAGTTATTTACAGTGAGGCAAAGATGTTTTTAATCTTTTTTTTAATTGAACCTTTATTTAATCAGTTAGTCTCACTGAGATCAAAATACCTCTTTCTGTAACGGATGTCGTCGGGAGAAAGAGAGGAGGAACAAATCGCAGCGTGATAAGTGTTCATGATGATGTTTAATTAAAACTCAGAACACTAAACAATAAATGACAACGTGAATTTACAAAACCGAAACAATACCGTGTGGCAACAAACACTCACACGGAAACAAACACCCACAAACCAAAAGTGAAACCCAGGCTACCAAAGTATGATTCTCAATCAGGGACAACAATTGACAGCTGCCTCTGATTGAGAACCATACTAGGCCGAACTCAAAAACCCACATAGAAAAACAAACAGACTGCCCACCCCAACTCACGCCCTGACCATACTAAAACACAGACAAAAACAAAGGAACTAAGGTCAGAACATGACACTTTCCCAAGGGAGTGTGTGCATATGTCTGTGTGAGCGAAAGACAGAGAATGACAGAATGTATGTGAGTTGAGCAGCCGAGTTCATCAGAGCCTTGACCAGGTCAAGTTTGCCCTCCACAGGTCATTGTCTTGTGTTCCAATCAAGTCACTCACTCCATTCACTTGTTTTTCTCCACAGGTACAGTGTATTGTGATGTTGAGGGGGTCAACATGTACAAATCGACGGCATGTTTTACATACAGAGATTGCTATACCCCAACATCGTAGGTTTAATTAAAACAACAAAACATTGCTCAAAGAAATTATACTTTATAACTAGGTTGTGGGATATCAGACAAAGGACAGCGAGTGACCTCATTGCTAAATAAGAATGAACTGATGTTCTAAAACATGACACATGACATTATAATAAGGCCAAACTACCGTACACATTGAAACGTGGGGTGAATGGTGGAATAATGAACAGTGTTTTAAATATTATTACAGACATAATATACTTTTTAGTGTAAAAAAAATATTAAAGCAAAATGTATCTTTCATGCCAATGGTCAATATTGGTGCAAAATATTTTTCAGTAAAGGGTAGGGGATGTCAATGTCAAGTTATAAAACATGTATATGGCCAGTAGACCTAGCTTGGCTGATGCGCGACCCACGTCACTACGAGAGCCGGGGTCAGCCGGACTAAAGTAGACATACTTAGTGGAATGTTTATTTGCTACAAAGAATTGTAAATGAATGTTATTTAAAGGCATGCATAGTAAAACTTTTGAGACATTATCCTATTTGCATTTTTTTTACTGAACTGTAAGAATGGTCTATTTCCCCAGCAGTTGGTTCACATTAGCCGCCTGCACAACATAATTTCCTATTTAACAACAACCAAACCTTTTTTAGAGCAGATTGCTTTCTAGCCTACTTCAGAAAGTCCGTAGCTTGACAGCAGTAGGGGTAAGATAAACACATGAACCCCTCACTAACATGCTTCCACGTTAACCAGCTCTCCCCCTGCGGTTTCTGACTCGGCCAAACCTTTGAAATGTCTTTTCCATGCATGAAAACACAACATGTTCACATCTTTGGTAAAAATCCTATTTGTACACTAATTACACTTTGAGAAGTTGTAAAGTTTTGTGTTTCGAAACCTTTACTTTTTCTCCTCTCATTTCTGATATTGATTAGGGTGCAAATGAGGCTCTCTGTTGATAAGAACAAATAGGTTTCTGATTATGTTGCTGCTGTTATCAAGGGAAGCAATCAGGAGACCTCAGTCAATCATTTTGACAAAAGTGAGACAAATTTGCTCATAGCAAACAGGCCTGTGTATGTGTGTATCAAATCAAGTTTTATTTGTCACATACACATGGTTAAGCAGATGTTAATGCAAGTGTAGCGAAATGCTTGTGCTTCTAGTTCCGACAATGCAGTAATAACCAACGAGTAATCTAACCTAACAATTCCAAAACTACTACCTTTTACACACAAGTGTAAAATGATAAAGAATATGTACATAAAGATATATGAATGAGTGATGGTACAGAACGGCATAGGAAAGATGCAGTAGATGGTATTGAGTACAGTATATACATATGATATCGGTAATGTAGGGTATGTAGACAAAGTGGCATAGTTTAGTGGCTCGTTATACATGTATTACATAAAGATGCAGTAGATGATATAGAGTACAGTATATACAGTGGGGAGAACAAGTATTTGACACACTGCTGATTTTTCAGGTTTTCCTACTTACGAAGCATGTAGATGTGTGTAATGTTTATCATAGGTACACTTCAACTGTGAGAGACGGAATCTAAAACAAAAATCCAGAAAATCACATTGTATGATTTTTAAGTAATTAATTTGCATTTTATTGCATGACATATGTATTTGATACATCAGAAAAGCAGAACTTAATATTTGGTACAGAAACCTTTGTTTGCAATTACAGAGATCATACGTTTCCTGTAGTTCTTGACCAGGTTTGCACACACTGCAGCAGGGATTTTGGCCCACTCCTCCATACAGACCTTCTCCAGATCCTTCAGGTTTCGGGGCTGTCGCTGGGCAATACAGACTTTCAGCTCCCTCCAAAGATTTTCTATTGGGTTCAGGTCTGGAGACTGGCTTGGCCACTCCAGGACCTTGAGATGCTTCTTACGGAGCCACTCCTTAGTTGCCCTGGCTGTTTGTTTCGGGTCGTTGTCATGCTGGAAGACCCAGCCATGACCCATCTTCAATGCTCTTACTGAGGGAAGGAGGTTGTTGGCCAAGATCTCGCGATACATGGCCCCATCCATCCTCCCCTCAATATGGTGCAGTCATCCTGTCCCCTTTGCAGAAAAGCATCCCCAAAGAATGATGTTTCCACCTCCATGCTTCACGGTTGGGATGGTGTTCTTGGGGTTGTACTCATCCTTCTTTTTCCTCTAAACACGGCGAGTGGAGTTTAGACCAAAAAGCTCTATTTTTGTCTCATCGTTACTCCTCTCCCATTCCTACTCTGGATCATCCAGATGGTCATTGGCAAACTTCAGACAGGCCTGGACATGTGCTGGCTTGAGCAGGGGGACCTTGCGTGCGCTGCAGGATTTTAATCCACGACGGCGTAGTGTGTTACTAATGGGTTTCTTTGAGACTGTGGTCCCAGCTCTCTCCATTTTCTAATAATTGCACCAACAGTTGTTGCCTTCTCACCAAGCTGCTTGGTGTATCAAATACTTGTTCTCCCCACTGTACATATACATATGAGATGAGTAATGTAGGGTATGTAAACACTATATTAAGTGGCATTGTTTAAAGTGGCTAGTGATACATCAATTTCCATCAATTTCCATTATTAAAGTGGCTGGATTTGAATCAGTATGTTGGCAGCAGCCACTCAATGTTAGTGGTGACTGTTTAACCGCTTCAACCTAAACACTCTGACATTTTCAAAACTGCAAAGATATTATCTGTGAGTGCCACAGAACTCATGCTACAGGCGAAACCCAGATGAAACCTCAAACAGGAAATGAGCAGAATTTTTGAGGCTCTGTTTCCCATCGTCTCCTTATATGGCTGTGAATGTGCCATGAATGAGCCTAAGCTCTCTGCCGTTCATCCAAGATGTATGCAGCATTGTGACGTATTTGTAGGCATATCATTGGAAGATTGGCCATAAGAGACTACATTTGCCAGAGGTCCGCCCGGTGTCCTTTGTCTAAATTGTTGCGTAATCTTCAGCTGCAGGCATTTTGCCATGGGATTCTGAGGGGAAAGCACACTTCCACGAACTATATATCATCGAAGAGATATGTGAAAAACACCTTGAGGATTGGTTCTAAACAACGTTTGCCATGTTTCAGTCGATATTATGGAGTTAATTTGGAAAAAAGTTTGGCGTTTTGATAACTGAATTTTCTTTCTTTTTTTTTGGTAGCAAAACGTGACGCACCAAATGGACCGATTTCTCCTGCACAAATAATCTTTCAGGAAAAACTGAACATTTGCTATCTAACTGAGTCTCCTCATTGAAAACATCTGAAGTTCTTCAAAGGTTAATGATTTATTTGAATGTTTTTCTGGTTTTTGTGAAAATGTTGCCTGCTGATGCTAACACTAAATGCTAATGCTAGCTATCAATAGCTATCAATACTGTTACACAAATGCTAGTTTGCTATGGTTGAGAAGCATATTTTTGAAAATCTGAGATGACAGTGTTGTTAACAAAAGGCTAAGCTTGAGAGCTAGCATATTTATTTCATTTCATTTGCCATTTTCATGAATAGTTAATGTTGCGTTATGGTAATGGGCTTGAGGCTGTAGGCACGATCCCGGATCCGGGTTGGCTCGACGCAAGAAGTTAACAGTCTGATGACCTTGAGATCGAAGCTGTTTTTCGGTCCCTGCTTTGATGCACCTGTACTGACCTCGCCTTCTGGATAATAGCGGGGTGAACAGGCAGTGGCTCGGGTGGTTGTTGTCCTTGATGATCTTTATGGCCTTCCTGTGACATCGGGTGGCGTAGGTGTCCTGGAGGGCAGGTAGTTTGCCCCTGGTGATGCGTTGTGCACACCTCACTTCCCTCTGGAGAGCATGACGGTTGTGAGCAGAGCAGTTGCCGTACCAGGCGGTGATAATCCCCGACAGGATGCTCTCGATTGTGCATCTGTAGAAGTTTGTGAGTGCTTTTGGTGACAAGCCAAATTTCTTCAGCCTCCTGAGATTGCTGAGGAACTTAAATCTTACAACCCTCTCCACTAATGTCCCGTCGATGTGGATAGGGGGGTGCTCCCTCTGCTTTTTCCTGAAGTCCAAGATCATCTCATTTGTTTTGTTGACGTTGAGTGTGAGGTTATTTTCCTCACACCACACTCCGAGGGCCCTCACCTCCTCCTCTAGGCCGTTTCGCTGTTGGTAATCAAGCCTACCACTGTCGTGTTGTCCGCAAACTTGAAGATTGAGTTGGATGCGTGCATGGCCAAACTACCGTACACATAGAAACACATAGAAACAAACTTGACCTCCACATCCGGCTTCTTCACCTGCAGGATCGTCTGAGACCAGCCACCCGGACAGCTGATGAAACTGTGGGTTTGCACAACCAAAGAATTTCTGTACAATTTGTCAGAAACCGTCTCAGAGAAGCTCATCTGTGTGCTCGTCGTTCTCACCAGGGTCTTAAACTGACTGCAGTTCGGCATCATAACCAACTTCAATGGGAAAATTCTCTGCCCTCAATTGCCATTGGCATGCTGGAGAAGTGTCCTCTTCATGCTTGTCGTCCTCTCCAGGGTCTTGAACTGACTGCATGTCGGGCATAATAACCAACTTCAATTGGCAAATTCTCACCCTCGATTGCCACTGGCATGCTGGAGAAGTGTCCTCTTCATAGATAAATCTCGGTTTCAACTGTACCGGGCAGATGGAAGTAACTAAAATAAACTTTTATTGTTAAATAAAATGTACTTTTATTAATTCATTGTCCTCCTAGAGTTGCTGAATCTCCTCTCTACTTCAGTTTGCTCCTCAATTCATGCACCTTGGTAGGAAAGCGAGGTAGTGTCAATGATCCCTTCCCTTGGAAGTATGCTGCATCCAGACCATTCTGACCCATTTGTCAGAGACCATACTGTCATGAGTGAGAATGTGGTCAGTGTTTTAGTTGCAGCATACTTCCAACCCATATTTCCTTCCTACTTCAGTCAGTGGATGTGAGGAAGCACAACGTGGTCTCAGAACATTTCGTATTATTCTGTACGTAAATCCTAGAAACTCCATTTAGTATGATACTCTATGTTACTTTTCTTATGGTATATATTAACTTTTTATGGCTGCAGGGGCAGTATTGGGTAGCTTGGATGAAAAGGTGCCCATTGTAAATTGCCAGCTCCTCAGTCTGTTGCTAATATACGCATATTATTATTAGTATTGGATAGGAAACACTCAAGTTTCCAAAATTCCAAATTCCAAATATTGTCTGTGAGTATAACAGAACTGATATTGCAGGCGAAACCATGAGGAAAATCAAAACAGGAAGTCGCTTCTATTTTGAAAACTCCATGTTCCATAGCCTCCCTTTGCTGGATTTAAAGGGATATGAACCCGATTCCGTTTCCTATCGCTTCCTCAAGGTGTCAACAGTCTTCAGACATAGTTTCAGGCTTTTATTTTGAAAAATGAGCCAGAACGATAACATCGCGTCAAGTGGTCACATGAGTTTTGCTCGCCCAGCAGAATTTGGACAGCCATTGTTTTCCCCTCTCCTACTATGAAAGACATTTGCAGTTGATATATTACCAATTATATATTTTAAAAACAACCTGAGGATTGGTTATAATAAACGTTTGACATGTTTCTGTGGACATTCTGGAAACTATTTTGAATTTTCTTCTGTGTTGTCGTGACCGCTCTTTCCTGTGGATTTCTGAACATAACGAGACAAACAAACGGAGGTATTTTGGATATAATATAATCTTTATGGAACAAAAGGAACATTTGTTGTTTAACCGGGAGTCTCGTGAGTGAAAACATCCGAAGATCATCAAAGGTAAATTATTAATTTGATTGGTTTTCTGATTTTCGTGACCTGATGCTAAGTGTACTAATGTTTTATCGTGTCCAAACTTTTGACTGATACTGTATGGTCAACCCATTTTAATACACTCTTCAGCACCATGCAAATTGATGCAAACACAGAACAATGCTAAATTTATGAGAAGTTGAATGGATTAGAAAAGGCTATAAAAGGACAATTATTGAACAGAAAAATAAACTTCAGGCTCTCAAATTTGAAAAAGCATGCGGACCTGATGGAATCCTAAATGAGATGTACACATTCACTAGTAGAACATTTCATTTGGCTATATTAAAACTGTTTAATTTGATCCTGAGTGTAGGTTATTTCCCTGACATCTGAAATAATGGACTCATTACCCCAATCTTTCAGAACGAAGACACATTTCACCCTAACAATTAATGAGGCATGTGTGAACAGTAACCTGGAGAAGGTTTTCTGTAGTATTATAAATGTAAGATTTCCAAACTTCCTTTAGAGAAGAAACAACTTCATTGTGTATTTTATCCCCTTGATTAAAAAAGAAATTGTGCCGATCACATCCCTGAGTGAGTATTACTGTGCTGGCCATTTGTATAGCCTGTCTGGTGTGTAGCGTATGTGCCCCACATTCAGCTGATTCATATTCCTTCTGGCAGAACCGTCAGGGTCTCGGCAAAATACTCGTTAGCATACCAGGAGGAGATGCCTTCTGGCATCCGCCTTTTAATTTGTATTGCGTGCCGAGCGAATGGGCTCTGACCGTTGTGATGAATGAAGAAGGGTTTGGCGCCAAGTAGATGTGACTGTCCTGGGCCGTTTCCTCACACCTGGTGATTTATGGGTTTTTCAATAATTTAATTTCTCATGGGAAGGGTCAAGGGCGGCGCACTGCCATCCACCCCAAAATGAAGCTGTTTTGATTTCACTGCCCCCTTCGCATTTAGATCAACATTTAGTATCCTTTACTCCTCCAGCAGAGAGGGGGTCCAGTGTCGTGACTTGACTTGAACATTAACCTGAGGACTGTTATTTATCTAATCAACTAACTGTTTAACTGTTACCCGATTTAAATGAATAATGTAACAAGTAACTCATTTGAATCTAGGGCACCGCGAGAGTGGTTCTTTAGAGTTGCCATCTCCCGAATTAAACTCTAAAAGGTCTCTACTTATCACATCCTATAAATAGTCAACTTATCAATCATAACCTCATATCATATCATCCTTCTGAACAGTCGTAACCTCCTTGCATCTGCAAAAAACAGAGCCTTACTTATGATTCAGTACAACACAAATTGGTTTAATTATATACTGTATTTACTAGCTAATTAAATGGTACCACAGAATAAACATACACACCTTAATGAATTAAAAACAGGTCTTTAGCTGACTGACAACAATATGGCTGCTTGCTACAAAAGACATGGAGAGGGAGAGAGGGACAGAGACACTTAACGTTGGTACATTTAAACTCCTCTCACTTACAGTACTCCTATCCTTTGCACACAACCGCCGCCCGCTTGGATTTAGAAATTATGAATGTATTTACGTGAAATGCCTTGGTTCGCCATGTATCACTCTCGGAACCGAGCTGCCTTGGAAAGGGGGTTGGGCCTTTTCGTGGCACGCTTGTTAGGCTCTGATTGTCCAAAAATGTTTCCAACAAGTCTTCTACTGTTGTTCTTCTCTGTAGTTGTCCGCTATCCGGTGACTTGTCGTGTAGTCCTGAACATAACTACAGAGTTGATTTTCCTTCCATTCGCTCCTGAAGATAGGCTAGCCAGCCGTATCGATGGTTCCCAGTGGGGTGATGAGAGTAGCATAATACGATGGTTTTAATATAGTAGTAGATATAGTAGTAGAATGGTTGAGATTCAGAGTTCAGACCCCTTTAAATGTAAGCTGCAGCTCTAAGTCTCTGGGCTGACATGTTAATTAATTTGTTCAGTCGGGCTGACACGCTCTCTGACCTCACACAGGGGTGTGACTTGTCACTTTTCTAAGTTTATGTAAAACAATTATCTTATGGCTCCTAAAATGACATTCCTCTCTTAACAAAAACACTCATAATTTGTCATATTTCATGCACAAAGCATAGGATGGACACTTCATGTGTGTAGTGGGCATACTTTCCAAGTTACAGTATTTCCTTTATATTATTTTTAATGACATCACAAAATAACAAACTAAATGACATTAGTGTTCTATTGATCGCCTCTGACCATTCCTCACGTTCTATGTTAGAAATATTGTTCTAGTATTCACTTTAGAACGTGTTAGAGTTTCAGCGGGAAAAGGTCTATTGAAACAAAATACATTCCTCTGGTGAACATTGGAGAGGGAGTGCTGAATGTTCTGTCAACATAAAAAAAATCACATGACCTTCCATAATGTTTATGACCACAAATAAGAATAACTGCAGCAACCCTGTGTTTATAAACGTGGGTATAAACTTTTCTACTTCAGCATGCTTTTGTGGCACTGTCGATGCCACACGGGCAAGAAGGTTGAGGGTTTGCCGACTACGACAGACAAAGCATACTGATTTCGGGCACTCCAATATCATGGTTTGCATTTTCAACACCGCAGTAAAGACTGTCAATCTCGACCAACAGAAAATACATCCCTCCCTGGTGTTTTGCAACAAATATCTCTTTCCAATCATCAAATGGCTGCTGCACAGATTGTTGTTAACATCCTGTGTGTGTGTTGTTCAGGATGTGGTGAACTCTCACACATGCCTGGCCTTCTTGAAGGAGACGTCTGACTTTCACTCACGCTACATCTTCACAGAAGGTCAACATACATACCACACCAAAATACCACTAAGTTTGTCTAAAGAGGTTAAAGTGTTTTGTTAAACCTGTTAGGGCTGAAAAGGTGGCGCAGGGAATTCAAAAATATTCTTTAGAAATATTTAACTTTCACACATTAACAAGTCCAATACCTCAAATGAAAGATAAACACCTTGTTCATCAACCCATCATGTCAGATTTTTTAAATGTTTTACAGCGAAAACACAACATATATTTATGTTAGACCACCACCAAACCAAAGAAAAAACGCAGCCAAAGAAAATCACAAAAGCAGGATTAGAAATTAAATGAATCACTAACCTCTTGAAAATCTTCATCAGATGACAGTCATATGACATGTTACACTGTACATTTATGTTTTGTTCAATAATATGCATTTTTATATCCACGAATGTCGGTTTACATTGACGCCATGTTCAGAAATTCCTCCAAAATATCCGGAGGAATTATAGAAAGCTACGCCAGATAACAGAAATACTCATCATAAACTTTGACTAAAGATACATGTTCTACATATAATTAAAGATACACTGGTTCCTAATGCAACCGCTGTCAGATTTGTTTTAAACGTTACGGAAAAAGCCTAACATTGCAATAATCTGAGACGGCGCTCAGACGTAACCGCCATGTTGGAGTCAACAGAAATACGAAATTACAACA
This sequence comes from Oncorhynchus keta, assembly GCF_023373465.1. NCBI lineage: Eukaryota > Metazoa > Chordata > Actinopteri > Salmoniformes > Salmonidae > Oncorhynchus > Oncorhynchus keta. Next base: position 46,748,839 of record NC_068454.1, on the reverse strand, counting down.
TAAATATTCCCTTACCTTTGATCTTTCATCAGAATGTAGTGCAAGGAGTCCTAGTTCCACAGTAAATCGTTGTTTTGTTCCATAATGTCCAATACTAGTGTCCAAGTAGCTGCATTTGCTATCACTTTCAGCTCACTTGCCCAAAAACTGACTGCTGGTCCAAGATAACTCGCACAAAAACTTCCAAAAGATATATTCCAGGTCGAATAAACTGGCCAAACTAGGTAGAGAATCAATCTTCAGGATGTTATTATCATATATATCCAATGACGTTCCAACCGGATCATACGTTTTCATCTGGAGCCGAATGGAACAGCCGTAGCACCCACAGAGAAATGCGCCACAGGAAAATGGCATTCTGTCGGGACACTGACTATTTTCCCTCCCATTAGATCAAAGTTCACAGCAAATGCTCCATTACACTTTCTACTGAATGAGGACATCTAGTGGAAGGCGTAGGAAGTGCTTCCAGATCCATATCTTGTTGGGAAAGGAGGGGGCGATGACGTCAAAGTTGCCCCAACTTTCAGAATTTCACTTCTTGTTTGGAAGATTGCCTGCCCTATGAGTTCTGTTATACTCACATACAGAATTCAAACAGTTTTAGAAACTTCAGAGTGTTTTCTATCCAATAGTAGTAATAATATGCATATATTAGCAATCTAGGATAGAGTTTGATGCAGTTCACTATGGGCACGCAATTCATCCAAAGTGAAAATACTGCCACCTATCCTCAACAAGTTTTAAATATCATGTAAAATGTGTTCTGTCTTAATTGGATTGTGTGAGTGACTCTGAAGCATTGGTGTCACATAATCTTTATTTTTTGGGTGTGTGAGGATGAGTTGAAGTGGACTTTTGAGTATAATGGAGGCTATTAATGCTGTCTGTTGTGTACGCAGGCTGTCTGTTGTTAAATCATTGTGTTATGTACCTTGCAGGTTTTCCAGAGGATATTCTACAATGTCAACAGGTCATGGACAGGCAGGATCAGCTGTTCGGAGCTCAGGAAAAACAGATTTCTCCAGGTAGGAAGGAAGTTCTGAGGTGGAACGGATAATTTGTCAGATGAGGAGAGGCTGTTTGGAGTCTGGTGCCTCCCATGGTTTTTTCCCATCAAGGGACTTTTTCCTCGTCACTGTATAGTGAAAAGTGCTAAATAAGTCACTATTAATTGATTGGTTAATTGATTGTTTGGCTGGTTGGTTGGTTGTTGAATTGATTAGTCCAACCGAATGTGTCCCTGCTAGAGCAGCAGCAGGAAGAGTATGTGAACCAGCTGAGTTCTTCTCGTATTTCTATGTCATCTACTAGAAGTTCTGGGAGCTCGACGCAGACCATGACCTCTACATAGACCAGAGAGACCTGGCCATACTGTATTTATGGTATGGAAATCATTCACTTGACGTCCCAATGAGCTTGATTTATGTTGTGTGATTGTGGATCACATCTCCCCTAGTCATGGGCTTTTTTTTCACTACCTTGACATTCTGGCTTCTACAGACATTTCTATAATAGGCGACATCAAGTATTTTATGTCTATGGATTCAGCAAACTGTTAGCTACAATAACTATAATGTCAACAACAACAAAAACATTGAGACACTTATGAGTGAAAATATGCCATAAAGGTTAAAAAAATATATGAAATGTTGAATTTCTTTGTTTCTTGTTGTGAAAAGCACTGTAAACTATAATAGACAAGATATCCAATACCAGATAGTGAATCCCCCAGTTCTTGAGAATAATGTACCAGTGTTTGGAGGCACAAATATCAATGAAACAAACACCTATATAAAAACTTGGGACTACTGCCCACATCTGTTTTCAACAGAACATGAGCCCATTCACATACAATGGCCAAGTCTGACCCTCACATATTTTGTCACAGGTGAAAGCCATTCCAAATTTCACAGAGGGTCACCCCAGTGATCCCACAGTCAATAGTGGGACTAGTTCCCCATCTACTGGCCTTCATGTGTATTGCACCTTAGGGAACTGCTTAAGCAATAAGGCCCGAGGAGGTGTGTTATATGGCCAATATACCACGGCTAAGGGCTGTTCTTAAGCATGACGCAACGCAGAGTGCCTGGATACAGCCAATAGCCATGGTATATTTGCCATATACCACAAACCCCTTAGGGTTGCTATTATTGCTATTATAAACAGGTGATCAATGTAATTAGAACAGTATAAAAAAATAACCATGGTATATGGTCTGATATAGCACAGCTTTCAGCCAATCACCATTCAGGGATCAAACCACCCTGTGTGTATGCATGTACAGTTCATTCGGAAAGTATTCAGACCCCTTGACATTTTCCACATTTTATGTTACAGCCTTAACTCGACTAACCGTTGCCCCAGCACATTGACTCTGTGCCGATACCCCCTGTATATAGCCTCGCTATTTTTATTTTACTGGTGCTCTTTAAATATTGGTTCATTTTTTGGGGGGGGGGGATTTTTCTTATCCGCATTATTGGTTAAGAGCTTGTAAGTAAGCATTTCACTGTAAGGTGAAATTTCACTCAAGCAAAACACCAGTCTCAATGTCAACAGTGAAGACGGGACTCCGGGATGCTGGCCTTCTAGGCAGAGTTCCTCTGTCCAGTGTTTGTGTTCTTTTGCCCATCTTAATCTTTGATTTTTATTGGCCAGTCTGACACATGGCTTTTTCTTTGCAACTCTGCCTAGAAGGCCAGCATCCCGGAGTCGCCTCTTCCCTGTTGACGTTGAGACTGGTGTTTGCGGGTACTATTTAATGAAGCTGCCAGTTGAGGACTTGTGAGGCGTCTGTTTCTCAAACTAGACACTAATGTACTTGTCCTCTTGCTCAGTTGTGCATCGTGGCCTTCCACTCCTCATTCTATTGTGCTTAGAGCCAGGTTGCGCTGTTCTGTGAAGGGCGTAGTACACAGCGTTGTACCAGATTTTCAGTATCTTGGCAATTTCCAGCATGAAATAGCCTTCATTTCTCAGAACAAGTAAAGACTGATGAGCTTCAGAAAAAAAGTTATTTGAGCCTGTAATCGAATCCACAAATGCTGACGCTCCAGATACTCAACTAGTCTAAAGAAGGACGGTTTTATTGCTTCTTTAACACAATAGCAAAAGGTTTTTCTAATGATCAATTAGCCTTTTAAAATTATAAAGTTGGATTAGCAAACACAACGTGCCATTGGAACACAGGAGTGATGTTTGCTGATAATGGGCCTCTGTACGCCTTTGTAGATATTCCATAAAAAATCTGCCGTTTCCAGATACAGTAGTCATTTACAACATTTACAATGCTTACACTGTATTTCTGATCAATTTGATGTTATTTTAATGGACAAAACATGTGCTTTCTAAGTGAACCCAAACTTTTGAATGGTAGTGTATCAAATCAAATGTTATTGGTCACATCCCATAGGAAAGCTAAATCCAAGATGAGAGCTCCTTTATAACCTCTGTCCATCTCCTAGACAAAAAGAGCACTAGTCAATACTAAAGTGAGATGCTGTGCATTTTCTCATACATCTCAATTGTCAGTCCTGAGAAGTAGACATGGATCTGTCTCACAGTGATCACTGTATGAGTTCTCTGAACTCTCTCACACATGTCTCTTTTCTCAGTCTCAGCTACTAGATAAATGAGAGTAGTACTTAAAGATTTCAATGTGATACGAACAATTAGATGCTCTATCACTAACATGTAGCAACACCATGGGCAAGAAAAGGTTGAATACTTTGGCTATGCAGTCAATCCAGTATGACTTCTGTCGCGTTCAAAAGAACTGGAAACTCGGAACTGGGAAATCTCTGACTTCAGTGAGGTATAAGACAACTGGGAACTCAGAGAAAAACGAGCTCCGACTTGGAAAATACGTTTTGAACGGTCATCCAACTTGGAATTCCAAGTCGGGAACTCAGGCATTTTTCTAGAGCTGTAACCTAAAGATTCTTGAAGTCATGATTCAACCTTCTTTTTTTGAGTTCCCAGTTGTATTTAAAGCACCCTAAATCCAGAGAATTCCAGACTTTGACAATGTTTGATTTGCCCAAAAGGACTGCCGCGCCACCTTCCTATTCAAGTGATCACAGCACAACAAAGTGAGTCCAAAAATGTCTAGTATGCTGCTGCATAAATTCTGTAATATGCCAGGGAGATATGTATACTGTACCTAAGAAAGTAATACTAGGTGTAGGTTGTGTAGTAAGCTGTAAGTAGCTCATGTGCCTCACACTAATAATTTGGTCCCTTTCCCCCTCATAACTTAGCCTACTGTTCTGACTTGGTGGTCCATATGTAGCCTATAGCCAGTTTTAGAGAAATGTAATCATTGAATAACCTTTTTGTGATGCGACCATGCTGTGTTGTCGTGTGTTTCTGCCTTGCTATGTTGTTGTCTTAGGTCTCTCTTTATGTAGTGTTATGTTGTCTCTCTTGTCGTAATGTGTGTTTTGTTCTATATTTATATATATATATTTTTTAATCCCAGCCCCCGTCCCCGCAGGAGGCCTTTTTCCTTTTGGTAGGCTGTCATTGTAAATAAGAATTTGTTCTTAACTGACGTGCCTAATTAAATAAATAAATAAAGAGCTTTCATTGTCTGCTTATATGCCCCATTTATTTATCCTACAGTTCTGACTTTCTGAACAGAGAGAATACTGTAAGAATGGCCCATGTTCTGAATTCTGTCGCTGTACATTTCAAACGTGCTTAACAAATAGTTATATTGACTATGTCCGTCCTAGCTCGCTCATTAATGTCTTAATCACAATTACGGATTGCCTCTTAACGTACTCTTATCGTTCCTCTTATCGTTCCCCTGTGCCATATTTTGTAAATCTCAATTGTAAGTAGAAAACACATTTGTTTAAGCAAGTCAGCCATATAAACAATGTTTTTTAAAAGCCAGTAAAATAGGCTAAATTGAACTGTTTTGCTGCCAGACAAGGCTCTGCTGATAGCCAGGTGTAGCGGTGGTAAGGATTCACTCCATGCTACTGAAAATAAATATCTGCTGTTGGGACAGCTTTATGTAGGCCCTGACAGTTTGTGGCCACCGTTTGTCACCGTTATAGTGCAATTAATGTATTGTTTAGTGTTGTGTTGTGGCTTTGCTGGAATGCATCCTAAAAAATATGTTTGAGTTTGACCCACCAAAATGTACACGCTAAAATCCCCACTGGCTACAGGTAACTGCCAAAATAAAAGAAACACTAACATAAAATGCCATAATAGGGCATTGGGCCACCACAAGCCAGAACAGCTTCAATGCGCCTTGGCATTTATTCTACCAGTGTCTGTAACTCTGTTGAAGGGATGCGACACTATTTCTTCACAATATTGTTTTGTTGATGGTGGTGGAAAACCCTGTCTCATGCGCTGCTCTAGAATCTCCCATAAGTGTTGAATTTGGTTAAGATTTGGTTATTAAGACCACCATGGCATATGTCTTACATCGTGTTCATGCTCATCAAACCATTTCAGTGGCCACCTGTGCCCTGCGGATGGGGGCATTGTCATCCTATGGGGGCATAGCCATGGTAGCTAAAATAATGGCCTGCCCACCATTTTTATACTTGACACGAAGCACGATGGGATGTGCATTGCTTAATTGAATCAGGATCCATGTGTGGAAGCACCTGCTTTCGATATACTTTGTATTCCTAATTTACTGAAGTGTTTTCTTAGCTGGCATGCCTGTTGGCAAGTTTAGCAATAATTAAATGTACTGAATAAGACTCACATTCCTTTATAATTTTACCCAGACTCTTAGCAGAGAAGCATGTTACGTTTCTCTAAAAAATTAACCACCAGTCAGAAAACAGACAGCTCAAGAGGTATGCTTATATATGCAGAAAAATATATACATTTTTTTACATAGAATTAAGCATACCGATTATGGCTCTAGATTGCAGGAAAAGGCTGTTTCAGGTGTTTGAAGCATGCAAAATTGTATAACTTCCAGACCAACCCCAAGACATCATCACATACTTTGTGCCCCCTCTTGTGCAGTTACTGACGTATCTGGACTATTCGTCATCAAAAACCATTGATTATTAATACCTCCTCTTCACCATCAATACACAATGCAACATAAAGTAAATGTCCAATACAAAAGACATTCTCTAAGAATAAAGCTGTGCATGTAGTTTCTTTTGATCCAGTACATTTTTCTTGCTTAAATATAGCCATATTTATTTTATAACTTTCCCCCTGTGGAATCAGTGACTCTTGTAAAAATGTTTCCAAAAACTACAGAAAGTGTCCATAGACACATCACCTAACAAATACAAATATCCTCTTGAACTTGTAGCCTTGCATGTGTATTATTGGCTTTCCTACAGGATTTTAAGTCAAATGTTAGGTCAGGTTTGAGGAGGAAAATATTCATTGATTTATAGTCCAGCACCACCTCTATGTAGATACATTAGCTATGTATTATCATGAATAAATTCTAACAGGAACAGGAAGTGAACTGTACGAGCCTACAGCTGTACGAGCCTACAGTCTGACACAGAACAACACTGCCATCTGCTGGGGAAAGGTACGATGTGCAAGACAGTGCTGAGTGGTGGTATTTTCTCTAGTCTTATGGATGGGTTTTTGATTATCATTGCACAATACCCTGACTTAATACATTTCTGCAAACAATTCATTGATCCAGTCAAGTTTTGGGACCTTTGGTAGAGGGGGTATTTGAGTCGTATTTGAGTGCAGTGATCTTGTTTGTTTTTTCCAGTGATCTTGTTCTCGTTCTCTCTAAAGCAAAGTATCTACCTCTACTGTGGCTGTCATACTCTGCTCCAGTGAAGGGGGGTTAGGGGGTGATGCATGCACGTCAATGGAGCAGAAGCCATTAATTGTTCCAATTCCGAACGGTCAGATAGCTTGCAGCATTGACAAGAAGCTGCCATGTGGGTGGTTTATTTCAGTTGAAAAAATATATATAGATGCAACATGCAACAATTTCAAAGATTTTACTGTCACAGTTAATCTTAGGAAATCAGTCAATTGAAATAAATAATGTCTTAATTTATGGATTTCATATGACTAGGAAAACAGATATACATCTGTTGGTCACAGATATCTTTAAAAAAAAGGTAGGGGCGTGAATCAGAAAACCAGTCAGTATCTGGTGTGACAACCATTTGCCTCATACAGCGCGACTTCTTTGCATAGTTGATTAGGCTGTTGATTGTGGCCTATGGAATGTTGTCCCACTTCTCTTCAATGGCTGTGCAAAGTTGCTGGATGCTGGCAGTAACTGCAACACGATGTAAAGTTTTCTTAACACTCTCGAAACAATTTGAGAACATGGTTTTAAATAGAACCATGAGAAAACATTAACCTGTAGGATAAGTTATACTTTAAAAACGTACACCTTCCGTTCTCAGCATCAACAAAACTCTCTCTATCCCTTATCCCTCTATCCTGTTAAGTGTGTTCAGGTTGTTTGGATTCTCCCACTAAGTTACTCATTACGTTGGTCGTCAAAAATGTAAATATAAATTACCAAACATACACTATACAGCACATTTGTAAAGTATTCAGACCCCTTGACTTATTCCACATTTTGTTATGTTACAGCCGTATTCTAAAATGAATTAAATTGATCCCCCCCATCAATCTACACAAAATACCTCAAAATGACAAAGCAAAAGCAGGATTAGATATTTTTGAAAATGTATAACAAAAAAAAAACTATCATATTTACATAATTATTCAGACCCTTTACTCAGTACTTTGTTGAAGCACCTAGCAGCGATTGCATCCTTGAGTCTTCTTGGGTATGATGCTACAAGCTTGGCACACCTGTATTTGGGGAGTTTCTCCCATTTTTCTCTGCAGATCCTCTCAAGCTCTAAGGTTGGATAGGAAGCATTGCTGCACAGCTATTTTCAGGTCTCTCCAGAGTTCAATTCCAGGCTCTCCTGGGCCACTCAACAAAATTCAGAGATTTGTCCCGAAGCTACGCCGGAGTTGTCTTGTCTGTGTGTTTAGGGTCGTTGTCCTGTTGGAAGGTGAACCTTTGCCCCAGTCTGAGGTCCTGAGAACTCTGGAGCAGGTTTTCATCAAGGATCTCTCTGTACTTCTCTCTGTTTATCTTTCCCTCAATCCTGACTAGTCTCCCAGTACCTGCCGTTGAAAAACATCCCCACAGCATGATCCACTCCACCCCCCATGCCTCACCGTAGGAATGGTGCCAAGTTTCCTCCAGACATGACATTTGACATTCAGGCAAAATAGTTCAATCTTGGTTTCATCAGATCAAAGAATCTTGTTTCTCAGTCCTTCAGATGCCTTTTGGCAAACTCCAAGCGGGCTGTCATCTGATTCCGTTACTGAGTTTTGGTAATCCAAATGTTACGTTACTGATTACAATTTTTGGGCAGGTAACTAGTAACTGTAACATATTACATTTAGAAAGTAACCTACCCAACCCTGTAAATCAGACATGATTACTCATACTGTAACAAATCTTAATATACATTTTCAAAACACTATCAAGTCTCATATGCAAACATACTCAGATCAACCACATGGTGGTGCTATTAGCGGAACACAATAACTATCTGTTTGACAGAGTCATGGAATTTGGCACACATGCTCAGGGATGTGAGTATGGTTGTGTTTGGCCTCATGGTGGCGCTGTTGGAAGAAGGTGAGCAACAGTTTTCACTAGAATCTTTGAAAGGAAAATTAGTTATTATTTGTATTTATTTCAAATGTATTTAACTAGGCAAGTCATTTAAGAACAAATTCTTATTTACAATGACGGCCTACAGAGGCCAAACCCGGACGGGACGACGCTGGGCCAATTGTGCACCTACCTATGGGACTCCCAATCATGGCCGGTTGTCATACAGCCTGGAATTGAACCAGGGTGTCTGTAGTGATGCCTCAAGCACTGAGATGCAGTGCCTTAGACCGCTGCGCCACTCGGGAGGTTTGAGATGGGCCTATAATTTATCAGATCATCTGGATCAAGATCAGTTTTTTTTAAGGAGTGGTTTAGTTACAGCCAGTTGTTTTCTAGATATTGTTGTTTAGATTTTCATTATATATTATACACTGGCAACAGCCAAAATAAATAACCTAGGAATCAGGCTTAACCTGTCATATCTGAACATACACAGGTAGGGCAAGACTACACAGCCTTCCCTTAAAGGTGAAAACACATCCACCGAATTATGGCCTGCCGTTCGCTGACCGCGTGGTGTGTTTTAGGGACCACCCCGCCAGTGGACGTCTGACTGCCAAATCGGTTTTCAAATTACAGCAGGCACTCTGTTTAGACTGGTGGTAAGTACTTTCGGCCGTGCTGAGAAACCAAAACGAATCTGAATCACAGGACTTCAAAAATATACATATGCACTTCCAAAGATAATTTCTATATCCATCAAGGCTTGAGTATAACATTTAATCACAGTTTCTAAATTGACCACTTCATAATTTTCTTTCAACTCACAGTTTTGACCTCAATCATAACACAGAGGCCATATAGCCCTCGGCCTCTTTCTATCCATGCTCAGATGTGTGTGCTCTCAACATTAGAAAGGACGAAGAAACCAGACAAATGCAAACTTTGAGCGCTCCAAACTAACGACATTGGGGAAAATGACTGGAAACTCCTACATCGAATGAAATAACCCAAAACGTATTTCTGACAAGTGTAGCATAGTTTGTGAGATCTGAAAACAATGTGTCCCCTCTGAGAATTAGAACGGTAAATTCATATGCATATATATTTCAGGAAAGAACAAAGATTAGCGATGTAACCAAACCATAACGGTCTAGATTACTGGGACATTACGGTGATTAACAGTAAATGCATTACTGGTGATATAATTAGCGGGGAATCAATAAACATTGAACAAACAAAGGGTATACTTAATAATTCACATAATGAAATAATGAATTTGCCTGAATTGGCAGGAGACAGAGAGCACATTGGTGGTGAGAGGAGCCTAGCTCTCACTTCGCCACATCTTATTCCTATCTTTATGCAAGTTGCAACATTCTTTCACAAAATAAATAACCCTTTTTTTTATTTTTTTTTTAACTAAGGCCAAGATTCAATCATATTAAGCCAAGGTTTTGGCAGTGTCGGAGGTGGAACTGCATTGGAGCTGTCAAATTAGTGAGCAGCGGCTCTTGCAATCACTGTCAGGAAAGCCACACCCGCCCCACTTCCGTTAGAAATTCAGAGCGAGTGTAGGCTTTATATAAATAATTACTTCCAAATTGAAAAATCATTCAACTAAATTCTATCATCTTAAACCAGGTGTCGATTACATCTCACATTCCAGTGTTCAAACTTGTAAACAAGGCTGCAAATTATTTCTGTTAATGCGAAATCACTTGCAATGTCCTCTTTAGGTTTACTGCCAGGAGCGACTTGTGGATTTATCAGCTCTAACTCAGTTCCACCTCTGACAGCATCAAAACAACAGCTATGCCAATGTCGGCAAAAGCAGATCTGATTGAATAGAGCCCTAACTTTGGAAATGCAGAAGCACCGTCTGTCCTAGTTTGTTAATCTATATACAGCACACAAAAACATTCCATCCTGTGAAATTATTGTGAAATGTCATTTGTCCCAACACGAGACATTGCGACATGTCATCTCGGTTGTCATCTGCCCTCTCTCTTCACTTTACAGACAAAGTTTTTTAACAGTGTTGTTTAACAGAAACTCTGCCGTTTTCTCCGCCCTGTCCCCCAGACACATAATGGGCAGAGTACAGGCTCTCTCGGTGCGGGTCTGTCTTCCCTGTGTCCAGACTGCTCAGTGTTCTCAGCCTTAGCATCTGCCTCAGCTTTTGACGGAACTCCCTAGAGGCAAAGTAGTAGATGAAGGGGTCGAGGCAGCTGTTGAGGCAACTGAGGGAAAGAGTCAGCTTGTAGGCCATGTAGAGGGAGTCCCCGTAGAAGAGCCTCCGGATGGTGTGAGCCAGGAGGAGGATGTTGTTGGGAGCAAAGCAAAGTGTGAAGACCGTTAGGACGGTGACGGCAAGACGGATAGCTTTCTCTTTCTGGTTGGTCTTGGAAACTCGGGCCAGCTTGCGGATGATGCCGATGTAGCAGAATACAGTGATGCAGAACGGGATGAGGAAAAGGATGACAAACAGGGTAAGGAGGAAAGCAGCCCAGGCCTCCATCGATGGAAGCATGTCCCTCTTCAGAACGTCAAAGCAGGTGGTGATCCCGAGTTCTGGAACGTGGAACGTCAGGTCGGTTGTCATTAATGGGTACAGGACAGATAGGACGACTGTCCACATGGCCAAACAGCCGATAACAGCGAATGACTTCCTTTCCCTGGTCTCACGGAAGAGCATGGGCCAACAGATGCCCAGGTAGCGGTCTCCACTGATGGCGGTCATAGTTAGAATTGAGCAGTACATGTTGGCAAAGAACACCACGGTCAGGAGCCTATGAAAGATCAGAATATATTTAATCGTTATTCATCTGTGACAAAAGAGATTTGTTTGCTCAGGGCATGGAAAAGGCATATTTCTCAATGAGACTAATCAGGATAAATAAATGATGATAAAAAAAATAAACAAGAATACCTGCATACGCCCGGGCCCAGGCTCCAATTATGCCCCTGCATCTGATACTTGATCTGGAAGGGCAGGACGAGGCCCAAGACCAGGTCAGTCAGGGTAAGGTTTATCATGAAGATAATGGAGGGGGTTTTGGGAAAGGTACGGAAGAGGAGAAGCCACATGGAGAGGCCATTTCCTGTCAGGTTGATGACGGTGACCACGATGTAGATGATGGAGATAGCAGTGCTGGCTGTCGTGTTCTGGAACAGGGACAATGTGATGTTGTCCAGTTTGGTGCTGTTGGTACTCCATGCCATGGTGACAATGACTTCACACAGACTACCTATGACCAGACAGACATTTAGATTATGTAAAAGGATATAATTGTCTTGTCTGTAACCCAATGTACTAGCTAGTGTCACGTGGGATCTGAACTTTTCTTTTAAAACAAGAATTGGCAGACAATAATGTGCCAATGAATTTTCACCACACCCTAATAGGGTAATTTTATTCCTTCTTTAATAAGGACAACAGTTTTCAGTTGTGCTAACATAATTGCAAAAGGGTTTTCTAATGATCAATTAGCCTTTTAAAATGATAAACTTGTATTCGCTAACACAACGTGCCATTGGATCACAGGAGTGATGGTTGCTGATAAAGGGCCTCTGTACGCCTATGTAGATATTCCATCAAAAATCTGCCGTGTCCAGCTACAATAGTCATGTACGACATTACCAATGTCTACGCTGAATTTCATGTTATTTTTAAATGGACAAAAAATGTGCTTTTCTTTCAAAACAAGAACATTTCTAAGTGACCCCAGACCTTTGAACGGTAGTGTATATACAGTTGAAGTCAGAGGTTTACATACACCTTAGCCAAATACATTTAAACTCGGTTTTTCACAAGTCCTGACATTTAATCCTAGTAAAAATTCCCTATCTTAGGTCAGTTAGGATCACCACTTTATTTTAAGAATGTTAAATGTCAGAATAATAGTAGAGTGATTTATTTCAGCTTTTATTTCTTACCTCACATTCCCAGTGGGTCAGAAGTTACACTCAATTAGTTCTTGGTAGCATCGCCTTTAAATTGTTTAACTTTGGTTAAACGTTTTGGGTAGCCTTCCAAAAGCTTCCTACAATAAGTTGGGTGAATTTTGGCCCATTCCTCCTGACAGAGCTGGTGTAACTGAGTCAGGTTTGTAGGCTTCCGTGCTCGCCCACACTTTTTCAGTTCTGCCCTCAACATTTCTATATGATTTAGGTCAGGGCTTTGTGATGGCCACTCCAATACCTTGACTTTGTTGTCCTTAAGTAATTTTGCCACAGCTTTGGAAGTATGCTTGGGGTAATTGTCCATTTGGAAGAACCATTTGCGACCAAGCTTTAACTTCCTGACTGATGTCTTGAGATGTTGCTTCAATGTAGCCACATAATTTTATTCCCTCATGATGCCATCTATTTTGTGAAGTGCACCAGTCCCTCCTGCAGCAAAGCACCCCCACAACATGATGCTGCCACCCCCGTGCTTCACGGTTGGGATGGTGTTCTTCTGCTTGCAAGCCTCCCCCTTTTTCCTCCAAACATAACGATGGTCTTTATGGCCAAACTGTTCTATTTTTGTTTCATCAGACCTGAGGACATTTCTCCAAAAAGTATGACCTTTGTCCCATGTGCAGTTGCAAACCATAGTCTGGCTTTTTTATGGCGGGAGTAGTGGCTTCTTCCTTGCTGAGCGGCCTTTCAGGTTATGTCGATATAGGACTCGTTTTACTGTGGATATAGATACTTTTGTACCTTTTTCCTCCAGCATCTTCACAAGGTTCTGGGATTGATTTTCACTTTTCACACCAAAGTACGTTCATCTCTAGGAGAAAGAACGCGTCTCTTTCCTGAGCAGGATGATGGCTGCCTGGTCCCATGGTGTTTATACTTGCGTACTATTGTTTGTACAGATGAACTTGGTACCTTCAGGCGTTAGGAAATTGCTCCCAAGGATGAATCAGACTTGTGGAGGGCTACACTTTTTTGTCTGTTTGTGGGATAACCACAAACAAAATCGGTGAATGCAGATTCTTCTGAAGCTGAGAAAAATGTGTGGGCATGCGGAAAGACTCTGACTTTCTGTAAATGGCAGTCAAAGAGAAGAACGATAAATGTTGTCCACCAAACGCTTATTTAGGCCAGGGTTTCCCAAACTCTGTCCTGTGCACCCCCCCAACACAGCTGATTCAAATAATAAAAGCTTGATGATGAGTTCGTTATTTGAATCAGCTGTGTAATGCCAGTGCTAAAACCAAAATGTGCACACAAGGGGTGCCCCAGGACAGAGTTTGGCAAACTCTGATTTAGACCCAATCACGATCTCTTCAGAGCAAGTTATTACATATAGTCCCATTTTAACATTCTCTATGAAATGAGCTTTTTTAAGTTATGTATGATTACATGCAGTAAGCTTTAAAATTATAGACGAATGTCCGTTTGAATGTGGTAAAAAGTCATAAAATTTTGATGATGGCAGTATGATAAACAAAAGAAAATATACATTTACAACTAATTGTTGAAATGTTTATGTTTGCTTTTTTAAAGTATTATTATTACATTTGCAATATGTAACTTTTTTGGTGACCTGACCAAATTCACATAAAAATGTGAGTTATAGAACTGTCATTCTTATTGAAAGCAAGTCTAAGAAGTGGTAGATCTGTTCTATGTGCTCTATTTTTATGCTTCCAGTTCTTATTTTTTAATTTTGTGTCTTTTACTTTCAGTTTTGTACAACCAGTTTCAAACCTTTAAAAATACAATATTTTTATGTATATAAAATATATTTCACAGTGGTTTAGATGGTACAGTGATTCTCTACTCCATCTATTGCTTATTTTATCACATAAACTGAAATAAGGCAAACCTTTCAAATGATAGCAACCAGGAAATGGGGGAGCGATTTCTGCATATTGCACCTTTAAAGGACCAAAATAACCCAAAGTCTCTAAATGTATAAGTAGTTGCAAACATGCAAATTAAGCCTAAAATGGAATGAATGTATGTATGTATGTATGTATGTATGTATGTATGTATGTATGTATGTATGTATGTATGTATGTATGTATGTATGTATGTATGTATGTGTGTGTGTGTGTGTGTGTGTATGTATGTATGTATGTATGTATGTAATGTATGCATGTGACTGCATACAGTTTGTTTCTTCATTGAAGTGCATTACTATTTAAACTTCTCTTACTGAAAGCCAATATTAGGCTATACCATCGATAAGTTGAAATATCATCACATCTAGAACAGCCTTCCACCCGAAAGTCAATTCTGAATGAAAAAAAGTATTAAAGGGGACAGTTAAAAACTAAGCCTGTGCTAATAGTCCTCTGGAACCACATTAATTCTGGGAAATAACATAACTGAGAATCTCTTGTAATACCAGTCCTGTGCAAATAGGGCTTTAGGCAACAACAACTATTGTGTATGATGAACTGTACCATGTATTATAGGTGTTAGTATAAAAATATTGTCTATAAAATCAGTTTTTTTTGCAGTGTGATATTTTTCTATTCTTGTGGTGACAATAATGTGTTTTTGGCTCTGGACTGAACTTCCCATTGTAAAATATTACAACACTAGCACACACCACAAGGACTAAATACACTTTCACCCAAACATATTGAGGGTGTTAATAACCACATACCAAATGTGACTGTGTCTGCTGGCGCTTTCTATATACTATAGAACACATTTCCAGTGTTGTACAAAATATGAAATTCCAGAAGTGCATGAAATTCCAACAGTGTATCTTGGCTCTTGTACAGTAAATTCCCCTCCATGTGCAAGTGAAGTGGCACACTAACCTTATATTATTTAACCAAAACACAAGCTTTGCCAAAAGTAAATAGCACAGGTACTGTATGCATCTAAACAGAATTCCTTCATTCTAACTTCAAATATAGAACGTAATATATCTGAACATTATCCCCCTTTCTGAGACAAGGTACTCTGAATTGAAACAAAGAACAATGACATATTTTAGGCTAAATCTTTATCAATCTCGAATTCAGATTTTGGACATTAACAGTTCAAATTGAAGTATCTTTGTATTAAGGGCTCCCAGGTGGCGCAGCGGTCTAAGGCACTGCATCTCAGTGTTAGAGGCGTCACTACAGACATGAATCCAGGCTGTATCACAACCGGTCGTGAATGGGAGTCCCATAGGGCGACACACAGTTGGCCCAGCGTCGTCCGGGTTTGGCCAGTGTAGGCCGTCATTTCAAATAAGAATTTGTTCTTAACTGACTTGCCTAGTTAAATAAAGGTTACAATTAAAAATGTAAAAAGTATAAAGCAAAGAGACAGAGCAGTACTTACCTCTGTGAATACACAGACTTGATTCAGAGAGGGGCGGTTGGGGGATGGATGCATTGTACTGTAGCAGGTCAGGAAACGGGTGCACGTTACTGTCGAATAAGGGAAGTGCGTCATGTCTTCATATCCAACTGCCATAGGCAGGCAAAACTAGTAAACAAGGTGTAATAATGTATGTGCACTCTGTTTCTGTTTGGTATTTGCTTTCCTTTTACTAGGTAAGTTGATTCAGGATACATTCTCATTTACAACAACTACCTGGAAAAAAAGTGTGCGTGTGCAATAATTAAATTCGCTCTTGCACGCCTTGTATACAATGCCATTTATTTTTTATAGGACTCATTTTAATGCCAAAAGGTTACGTCCACAACACTTAGTGCACTGTGTTCATAACAGATTGTAGTTTTGGGAACAGAAAACTGTATTGAGATCAGGCTTATCTCTATGAGAAAATCAGAATGTCGGCCCAGTTCCATATCCAGACGCCTCACAAGTCCTCAAATGGCAGCTTCATTAAATAGTACCCGCAAAACACCAGTCTCAACGTCAACATTGAAGAGGTGACTCGGGGATGCTGGCCTTCTAGGCAGAGTTCCTCTGTCCAGTGTCTGTGTTCTTTTGCCCATCTTCATTTTTATTTTTATTAGCCAGTCTGAGATATGGATTTTTCCTTACTCTGCCTAGAAAGCCAGCATCCCGGAGTCGCCTCTTCACTGTTAATGTTGAGACTGGTGTTTTGCGGGTACTATTTAATGAAGCTGCCAGTTGGGGACTTGTGAAGTGTCTGTTTCTCAAACTAGACACTCATGTACTTGTCCTCTAGCTCAGTTGTGCACCGGAGCCTCCCACTCCTGTTTCTATTCTGGTTAGAGACAGTTTGCGCTGTTCTGTGAAGGGAGTAGTAAATTGCGTTGTATTTTATCTTCAGTTTCTTTGCAATTTCTCCCATGGAATAGCCTTCATTTCTCAGAACAAG
Source organism: Oncorhynchus keta (assembly GCF_023373465.1). NCBI lineage: Eukaryota > Metazoa > Chordata > Actinopteri > Salmoniformes > Salmonidae > Oncorhynchus > Oncorhynchus keta. The sequence goes on along the minus strand of NC_068454.1, from coordinate 46,731,947 downwards.
AATAGACTGATGAGTTTCAGAAGAAAGCTCTTTTGAGCCTGTAATCGAACCCATAAATGTTGATGCTCCAGATACTCAACTAGTCTAAGTAAGGCCAGTTTTATTGCTTCTTTAATCAGAACAACAGTTTTCTGCTGTGGTAACATAATTGCAAAATGGTTTTCTAATAAATTAGCCTTTTAAAATGATAAACTTGGATTAGCTAACACAACGTGCCATTAGAACACAGGAGTGATGATAATGGGCCTCTGTACCCCTATGTAGATATTCCTTAAAAATACCTGCCATTTCCATCTACAATAGTCATTTACAACTTTAACACAGTCTACACTGTATTTCTGATCAATTTGATGTTATTTTAAAGGTACAAAAATGAGCTTTTCTTTCACAAACAAGGACATTTCTAAGTGACTCCAAACTTTTGAATGGTAGAGTATGTGTGTAGAGTTTGTGTTTGCGAATGCTGTGTATGTGTGTCTCTTCACAGTCCACGCTGTTCCATAAGGTGCAGTTTTAGCAGTTTTTTAAAATAAATTCTGATTTTACTGCTTGACTGAGTTACATGATGTGGAATAGCGTTCCATGTAGTCATGGCTCTATGTCATACTGTGTGTTTCCTGTAGTCTGTTCTGAACTGTGAAGAGACCTTTGGTGGCATGTCTTGTGGTGTAGGTATGGGTGTCTGAGCTGTGCGGTAGTTGCTTAAACAGGCACCTCTGTGATTTCAACATGTCAATAACTCTCACAAAGACAAGCAGTGATGCAATCTATCAATTGGGTGGAGGCCGGCCTGTGGTGACTGTTTAACAGTCTCGTGGCCTGGAGATAGAATCTATTTATCAGTCTCATGTGTCCAAGCGTTGACACAACTGTACTGTCACCGCCTTCTAGATGGTAGCGGGGTGAACACACCTCCAGCCTGTCAATGATTTAACCCAGCAATAGACCAGTGAGCAACAAACCCATCCTCACAACATCAATGCTAGCCAAGATATTTAGAAATAATGTCACTATATATTTTACAAACAATTATATTTACAGTATATAAAATAATAATATAATAACAAGTAGTACAAATAATACGTAATAATGTAATAAACATTATTACAATATAGAGTTAAAAAGTAAGGTTGCTCTCATTCTAAAGATGCCGATATTTTGCAGAGTTAAATTAACTATGTATGAGTAGACAGCTGCACACATGTACTTTCCCAGTTACAGTGAGGTATGTAATTGATGACTAGCATGACTTTATACACACGGGCACAGCACACAGGTCTAAACATTGAACTGGAGGAGTGGATAAAAACACTATGAATGAAAAGAGAACCATGTAGAAATCTTAGGAGAACAGAGATTTACTTAACACATTATAAAAAATATTTACCAAACATCTTAAAGTTGTAATGAAAGGTCACTCTTCTTGTGTTGTCACAATAACCCCATGATTATAGGATACAGTAAAAGCTGAACTCTTGCTATCAACAGGAAGACAGCCCATGCCTGCCCATGAGCAGGCATCTCGTGAATCTGGTGAACAACAATGAAGAAAGCACACTGTTCTCTGTTCCCACTTCAGTCTCATAACATCACATTTCACAGTCGTAAGCAGTTAGCTAGATCTTGCTCGCCAACTCTCCACACACAGATTACATATCTGACACGTCTGTGAAGAAGGTCATTCCACAAAAAGAGTGCCTTTTGTGTATGTCTAAGATTGTGTGTGCATTTTGATAAAACACTGATGAAACACTCAAAGCACTGTTCTTAGATTGTGTGTGCATTTTGTTGAAACACTGATGAAACACTCAAAGCACTGTTTTCTTAAAAAATATATATATATAAAATTCTCTGAAAATGTCAAACTTCTGGGAAATGTTTTATCCATTGAACCACAAGATTTTCACAATAAAAAATAAAAAAGTCAAATCATAAAATGTATAGTCAAATCATAGAGTAAAAGCAGGTAAGCTGGTAAGCTACTCTTTCGGACATTTTCTATTTCCTCTCCCTGTGGCACACAACAAGCTTCAATGGTTGATTTAAGATGAAACTGTCAACCCTTTCACAGTCCACACTCACTCACTTTTATATACATTTCTCTTAATTTTAACTCTTGAGATGGGATGTTTGTTATGAAGTTGAACATGTGTTCTTTATGAAACAATGTTACAATTCATTAAATAAATTGTTATTTTGGGCAAAATTACACTACCCAAAAGGCACACTATTCGCAGAATGACCCAGGAGCAACGTATCACCAAATGGATATGGCCCAAATATAGCAAAAGAGACAGAGCAGTACTTAAGTCTGAGAATACACATACTCGATTCAGAGAAGGGCGGTTGGGGGATGGATGCATTGGTACTGTAGAGGGTCAGAAATAGTTGCAATTTACTGTAGAAAATGGGAGGTGCGTAATATCTTCATATCCAACTATTTTGCCACCATAACACTAATAAACAAGGTGTACATAGTGCAATCTGTTTGTGTTTGGTATTTGCATTTCCTTTATTAGGTAAATTGATTGAGTACACGTTCTCCTTTATAATAACGACCTAGAAAAAATGGCGGACGACAACATTGCAAATCCCTAACATTTGGGCAGCTATTGTCTAAATATTTCTTATTATATGTGTATATACAGTAAAACACTTCCCCAAAGTGTAGTTAAATATGCTGAGTTAGGACTTCTCCATTAACAAACAAATATTAATGACAAGCTAGCTTGAAGTCTAACTTCTTCCCAGAGAGGTAGATAGAGCCCTGCATTTGAGCCCTTATGGCGACAAAGACAGAGAAAGAAGAATCTACAGATCTCATTGGGTTGGACAAAGTTGAAATTGGGAGATCCACACATGTGCACATCAATACATGAACATGCATATTCACATACAGTTGAAGTCGGACATTTACATACACCTTGGCCAACTACATTTAAACTCAGTTTTTCACAATTCCTGACATTTAATCCGAGTAAAAATTCCCTGTTTTAGGTCAGTTAGGATCACCACTTTATTTTAAGAATGTGAAATGTCAGAATAATAGTAGAGATAATTATTTATTTCAGCCTTTATTTCTTTCATCACATTCCCAGTGGGTCAGGAGTTTACATACACTCAATTAGTATTTGGTAGCTTTGCCTTTAAATTGTTTGACTTTAAATAGTTTGACAAATGTTTTGGGTAGTCTTCCACAAGCTTCCCACAATAAGTTGGGTGAATTTTGGCCCATTCCTCCTGACAGAGCTGGTGTAAATGGGTCAGGTTTGTAGGCCTCCGTGCACGCCCACATTTTTTCAGTTCTGCCCACAAAATGTCTATAGGATTGAGGTCAGGGCTTGGTGATGGCCACTCCAATACCTTGACTTTGTTGTCCTTAAGCCATTTTGCCACAACTTTGGAAGTATGCTTGGGGTGACTGTCCATTTGGAAGACCCATTTGCGACCAAGCTGTAACTTCCTGACTGATGTCTTGAGATGTTGCTTCAATATATCCACATAATTTTCCTACCTCATGATGCCATCTATTTTGTGAAGTGCACCAGCCCCTCCTGCAGCAAAGCACCCCCACAACATGATAATGCCACCCCTGTGCTTCATGGTTGTGATGGTGTTCTTCGGCTTGCAAGCCTCCCCCTTTTCCTCCAAACATAGCGATGGTCATTATGGCCAATCAGTTCTATTTTTGTTTCATCAGACCAGAGGACAGTTCTCCAAAAAGTACGATCTTTGTCCCCATGTGCAGTTGCAAACTGTAGTCTGGCTTTTTTTATGGCAGTTTTGGAGCAGTGGCTTCTTCCTGGCTGAGCGACCTTTAAGGTTATGTCTATACAGGACTCGTTTTATTGTGGATATAGATAATTTTGTACCTGTTTCTTCCAGCATCTTCACAAGGTCCTTTGCTGTTCTTCTGGGATTGATTTGCACTTTTCGCATCAAAGTACGTTCATCTCTAGGAGACAGAATGCGTCTCCTTCCTGAGCGGTATGACGGCTGTGTGGTCCCCAGGTGTTTACAACTTGCGTACTATTGTTTTGTACAGATGAACATGGTACCTTCAGGCGTTTGGAAATTGCTCCCAAGGTTGAACCAGACTTTTGGAGGTCTACAATTTATTTTCTGAGGTCTTGGCTAATTTCTTTTCATTTTCACATTTTCCCACTGAGTTTGAAGGTAGGCCTTGAAATACATCCACAGGTACACCTCCAATTGACACAAATTAGAAGCTTCTAAAGCCATGACATAATTTTCTGGAATTTTCCAAGCTGTTTAAAGGCACAGTCAATTTAGTGAAATAATCTGTCTGTAAACAATTGTTGGAAAAATTACTTGTGTCATGCACAAAGTAGATGTCCTAACCGACTTGCCAAAAGTATAGTTTCATAACAAGACATTTGTGGAGTGGTTGAAAAACAGGTTTTAATGACTCCAACCTAAGTGTATGTAAACTTCCGACTTCAACTGTACGTCCTACCATGCAGCTTTCACCTTTCTCACCACATCCTTTCACACCAGCAGCTTGTGAGTTCTTTAACCAAGCAACACCCCAGTGAGCAACAAACCCATCCTCACAACATCAACATCAGACACAATGCTAGACAAATGATTTAGAATTGTCACAATATATTATAACAAACAATCATATGTACAATGTGTAAAATAATAATGCAACAATAAGTAATATTAAAAAGTAATAATGTAATTATTATTACAATATACTGTAGATCCACACACTAAGGTTGCTCTCACTCTAAAGATGCCAGTATTTTGCAGAGTTAAATTAATTATGTATACATAGACAGCTGTGTACATGTACTTTCATAGTTACAGCGAGGCAAGTCATTAATGGCTAGCATGACTTTATAAACATGGCACACCTCACAGCTCTAAACATTAAACTGGAGGAGAGCAGAGATACGCTTAAGATAAACATTTTAAAAAATGTCAAGTTGTCATGAAAGGGCACGCCTCCTGTGTCATCACAATAACCCAATGATTAAAGGATACGGTAAAAGCTGAACACTTGCTAGTAACAGGAAGACAGCCCATGCCTGCTCATGACCAGACATCTCGTGAATCTGCTGAACAACAATGAAGAAGGCACACTGTTCTCTGTTCCCACTTCAGTCTCATAACATCACATTTCACAATTGTAAGCAGTTAGGTAAATCTTGCTCGCTGACTCTCCACACACAGATTACAGACCTGACTCACATCTGTGAAGAGGGTCATTCCACAAATAGAGTACCTTTTGTGTACCTCTGAGATGGGGTGTACATTTAGATGAAACAACTCAAAATTACAATAACACTGATTTCTTAAAAATAATTTGTTTTCTCTGAAAAAAATGGCACTTTTCGCACCAAAGTACTTTCATTCATAGGAGACGGAACGCGTCTCCTTCCTGAGCAGGATGACGGCTTCGTGGTCCCATGGTGTTTACTACTTGCAAAATATTGTTTGTACAGATGAATGTGGTACCTTCAGGCATTTGGAAATTGCTCCAGAGAATGAACCAGACTTGTGGAGGTCTACAATTATTTTTTTATGAGGTATTGGCTATTTGTTTGGATTTTCCCATGATGTTAAGCAAAGAGGCACTAAGTTTGAAGGTAGGCCTTGAAATACATCCACAGATACACCTCCAATTGACTCAAAGTATGTCAATTAGCCTATCAGAAGCTTCTAAAGCCATGACATCATTTTCTCGAATTATCCAAGCTGTTTAAAGGCACAGTCAACATAGTGTATGTAAACTTCTGACCAACTGGAATTGTTGGAACAATTACTTGTGTCATGCACAAAGTAGATGTCCCAACTGACATGCTAAAACTATAGTTTCTTAACAAGAAATGTGTGGAGTGGTTGAAAAATGAGTTTTAATGACTCCAACCTAAGTGTATGTTAACTTTCGACAACTGTAGATAAAGAACTGCAATTGAGCCCTTATGTTGATAAAGACAGATAATCTACAGATCTCATTGTATTGGATAACATTGAAATTAGGAGATAGGCACATACACACGTGTACGTCAATACATGAGCACGCATGAGTTCTTTATTCCTGTCTGCACAATGTACTGAGAACCCAGATAGCTGAATAGACGGAGAAAGAATATCCAGAGGCAGCCATGTTTCCATGAAACAGAGTATGTTTACAATCCCTTTTGTCTCTCTGGAAGGAGATCCTCGCCTTGAGCACGTCTACTTTATTATCTAGAGATTGAACATTACCTAGTGATATACTCGGAAGCGGTGGATGGAACACTGGAGTGATTACGTTACGAGAGAGAGACTTTACATTACAAGAGAGAGATGTCATCAGAGAGCACAACAGGACACTGCTTCACTCGGTATGTTTACATTAAAACATTTTTATTAAATCGATTTTAATCCCAACTAAAGTTTTGTTACTAAGGATTCCACAACGCGGTTAGCCTTTACGGCTGAGACTACAAGTTTGTGTTCCTTTTTCTTTTGGCGTCAATTCTGCGAGTGCTAGCTGGCAGTACTACAGACACCCGTCGTCGTCGTGGGAAAGACTCATTGTTATCTTCTCGTAAAACAACTGGTTGCAGTATAGAGCCAATCTGGATACCAATCAGATCCTGAGGGAAATAGACATACCAACAGCTTTAAGCTATGTATGGAGGAACAACATACTCCTTCGTGGAAAGATCTGACCACCTCACAAAATAACTTTAACCTGACAAAAAAAGAATAACAGATTAATCTACAGACACGGACGATTTACTTACCATTGAGGTAGATGCTAGTGCTCTGGCTGGAATCCATGCAACAGTGGAAAAGTTGTGTGAGGAGGTAGCAGGACTTGAGGGGGAGTTTGGAGTTCAGCCAGAGTGAAATTCTCAAGCTCCAAAGAGAAAACAAGGCACTCACAGCCAAGGTAAAAATACACGATTCCAACATGGATTGTCTACTCAGGGAAAACAGGGTGATGAAGGAGACGCTACTAGACATACAAAGTCATAGCATGCGTGAAAATATAATTTTTTCCCTGGTATTCCTGAGGATGCATCCAATAATCAAGAGGGCGCGATCAGAGAATTCATGAAATCCGCATTGAAACTTCCTATAGAGACTGTAAACAGGGTGGCTTTCCACCGAGTACACAGGCTTGGAGCTCGGAGAGACATGACCAAGGGTCCCCGACCGATCATCACCAAATTTGAACACTACCAACAAAAGAAGCTGATCAAAAGCAGAGGAAGGGAGCTTAAAAGGACCAAATTCGGTCTCAATAAACAATTTCCAAAGGAGATGAATGAACGTCTAAAGAGACTGTATAAGGTACAAAGACAACAAAGGATGGATGGTAGGCGTGCCTTTATCATAGATAGACAGCTTTTCTGAGACAGTTCCATAACACCGTGTCTGTACTAAATTCTACAGGGACTTCAGGTTACAAAAAAATAAGGTATGGGAACTGTTTAAAATATCTGAACATTATGGAGTGAATATGAACACAAACGTACTCAATTACATGCTTGCTTACACATACGGACTTATACACACACCTGATCTCGCTCTCTTTTCTCACTCTCTTTTCTCTCCCTATGTCGAGAACTGTTTTATAATTTAACGTGTTTATTGTTTGTCGCTTTTTAATGTATTTGTCTACAAGTTTATATATGTTTACAACAAGCAAGGGGAAGATATCAAAATATGGGCATTGGGGAATAATAACACATTGTACGGAATACATTTGTACTGTAGTGAAGCCGTCTCTAGAGTAATGCAAGGTCTCTCATGATCATGTGAAACGTCAATTGCTATGGAAATGCTGGGATGTGTTTTTCAATTAATGTTAAAGGTAATACGATATGGATTACAATTATGAGTATTAAGGCTATTCGCACACATAGACACTCAAACATGCAATTTGGCAGTTATTATCTATTTGGACATCACACACTATAGTCTTACTCTCATACAGACATCATACACACTCATTATATCATATCCAATATCATACACATCAACCTAGATTTGTTACACACATAATTTGTCTCAATTTTCTAACATCTGTGGCATTGGCTCACAGGCAAACAGGCAAGGGAATAAAAACAAATATTGCTAGAACCTATTTCTTGAATTCTAAATATCAGACATTTGAAAGCTCTAGTTTTGACCTTCATAATACTTCTGATGGCAGTAACTTTACAAGCACTAATTATGGTCAATTTAGACTGAGAATAGTATCTCGTTATAGTAAGGGGTGAAATAAGTACAGCTAGTTATAATTGTGACGGTCTGGCGGATTATAAAAAAAGATCCGTCTTTACATGGCTAAAAGAAAATGAATATAACATACTTGTCACGTTCTGACCTTTATTTCCTGTGTTTTGTATTTAGTTAGTATGGTCAGGGCGTGAGTTGGGTGGGCAGTCTATGTTTGTTTTTCTATGTTTTGGTTATTTCTATGTTTCGGCCTAGTATGGTTCTCAATCAGAGGCAGGTGTCATTAGTTGTCTCTGATTGAGAATCATACTTAGGTGGCCTGGGTTTCACTGTGTGTTTGTGGGTGATTGTTCCTGTCTCAGTGTGTGCACCAGATAGGACTGTTTTTGAGTTTTCACATTTCTTGTTTTTGTTAGTTTGTTCATGTGTACCTTAATGTATTAAAAAGTACCATGGACAATTACCACGCCGCGTATTGGTCCTCTGATCCGTTTCGCCTCTCCTCTTCGGAAGAAGAGGAGGAAAACCATTACAATACTGTTTACAGGAAACTCACTACATCCTTAGATGAAGTTGCGTGGGAAAAGGAATGGGGTGGTGAAATTATTTCCTGTCATGGACAAAGGAACTCAAAGGGTGTAATGATATTAATTAACAAAAATGTTGATCTGAAGGTGCAAATAATCAGGAATGATTCGCAAGGAAGGTGGATCCTTTTGAATATGAAAGTGGACGAAAGAGATTTGTCTCATTAATCAATATGGTCCAAATCTGGATGATCCACACTTCTTTGAAAACATTTATACCAATTTGTTAAACTTACAGGCAACAAATGATCTAATCATCTAACACAGTCTTAAGGAAATCACAAATATTAAGGACACATTAGAAATAGTGGATATTTGGAGTCTAAAAAACTCAGAAACAGTGAGATATACATGGAGGAGACATAATCAAGCTAGTCGTCTTGACTATTTTCTTGTCTCTTTCTCTCTTGCATCAAAAGGTCCAAAAAGTTTTAATAGGAGACAGAATGCGATCGGATCATCATCAAATTGGCATTCACATAACTCTTATAGATTTTCCATGTGGACAGGGATATTGGACATTTAATCCAAGTTTACTGGAGGACAACATATGTTTAACTTGTAAGTCGCTCTGGATAAGAGCGTCTGCTAAATGACTTAAATGTAAATGTTAAATGTAAACTAAGACAAAATAATTTATAACTGAATTTTTCCAGTATAATATAGGTTCATCAAATCCCCTTATTGTTTGGGATACATTTAAATGTACCTTCAGGGGTCATTCAATTCAATATTCATCAATAATAAAAAAGCAGTTTCTGGCTAAAGAAAATAAGTTAGAGGAAAAATAAAAAGAACTCGAGGAACTTATTCAAGAACGGTCTAATGTAATCTATTACAAAAATAAAGAAAACTGGATGGAATATGGAGAAAAATGCACAAAATTCTTCCTGAATCTCCAATACAGGAACGCTAACAAAAATAATTTGCAGAAACTCGTTACTGAAGATGGAGTCATCTATGATTCTCCGAATAATATTTTAATAGAGGAAACTAATTATTTTAGGCAGATGTTCTCTTATCCGTCTCATCCTCTCCCACTGAATGAAGATTACGGTAAGGCATTCTTTCCAAACAATATAAAAAAATTGAAAATTAACAAATGTACAGAAAGATCAGTGCGAAGGCCAAATTACAGAGGAGGAACTTTGAGGCTATTAACTCCTTTCAGTCTGGAAAAAAACCCAGGGCTTGATGGCATACCGGTAGAGGTATATCAAGTATTTTTTGATAAAATCTCCATTGTTAGATTGTTTTAACTACTCCCATAGAAATGGTAGTCTGTCAGGTACTCAGCAGGAAGGTCTGATTTCTCTATTATTAAAACAAGACTCAGATGGCAAATATAAAGACCTGGTCTATCTAAAAAACGTAAGTAAACTTCAATAATGTGATGCAAAAATACTAGCAAAATGCATAGCACTCAGAATTAAAATGGTTTTACGAGGTATTGTTCATCTTGATCAAACAGGTTTTTCATATGCACAATACATTGGAGATAATATACGACAACTACTAGAAATAATAGAACATAATGAAACACATAAGAAGCCAGGAATGGTATTTATAGCGGATTTTGAAAAGGCATTTGATAAAGTCAGACTGAATTTCGGTCATTCTCTTATAAAATGGGTAAAAATAAATGTATAGCAACCCCAGGTGTAAAATAGTAAATAACGGCTACTTCTCAGAGAGTTTTGAATTGTCAAGAGGAGTTAAACAAGGGTGTCTGCTGTCACCATATCTATTCGTTATGGCCATCAAAATGCTAACTATTAAAATCAGATCCAATAACAACGTCAGAGGATTAGAAATCCAAGGCTTAAAAACAAAGATGTCCATGTATGCCGATGACTCAAGTTTTATGTTAAGTCCGCAAGCTAGATCCCTGTAATGTCTCATTAAAGATCTAGATAACTTTTCTGTACTCTCTGGACTAAAACATAATTATGATAACTGTACAATATTACATATCGGATCCTTAAAAAATAGAACTTTTACATTACCTTGCAGCTTACCTATAAAATGGGCTGATGGTGAAGTAGACATACTCGGTATTCATATCACAAAAGATATAAATAACCTCTCCACAATGAATTTCAATAGAAAACTTGTAAAAGAGACAAGATCCTGCAACCACGGAGAGCTAAATACCTGTCTATTTATGGAAAAATTGCCCTTAGCCATATCTCAGTTTACTCACTTACTTATGGCACTGCCTACATTTTTCAAATCATATGAGCAAAAAATATTTTGCTTTATCTGGGATGCTAAACCAGACAAAATAAAACATGCCTATCTATAAAATGAATATGAATTGGGTGGGTTGAGATTATTAAATATAAAAAGCACTAAACCTCCCTCTAAAAGCTTCACTCATTCAACAGTTTTATTTCAACCCTAAATGGTTCTCAAGTAGATTAATAAGAAAAGCTCATCCATTGTTAAAAAATTGCCTTTTTGCAGATTGCCATGTCTCATTTCCGATTAATTGAAAATGATACTTTGAAAACAAGCATTACAGAGCTGGCTACAATTTCAATTTCATCCCACTGAAAAGATAGAACAAATATTACAACAAATATAATGGCTGAACTCAAATGACATAGCAGGGGTTGATAAAATACCTGTAGTTATGGGAAAGATGTTTGAAAATGGTATTTTGTTCTTAAATGATATTGTAAATTGCTATGGTAGAGTTATGTCCTTCATGGAGTTATCCGAATTGTACGGGAAGGTCTGCTCAATCCAAGAGTACAACCAATTGATTACAGCATTGCCCCAAAAATGGAGGAGGCGGGCGGCAGCGGGAGGAGGTAGGGAACTGGTCTGTCTGCCCAATTAAAGGATCAAAACTGGAGGATGAATAAAAATAGCATAAATAGGATGGTATACCAGTTTCATTTGAGGACCAGGATGTCGATAACTGTGCCATACAGATTGCAAAATAGTTGGAAAGAGATTTTTGATGTACCGAGTCCATGGTATAGGGTGTATGAGTTGATGTATAAAACAACGCAAGATTCAAGACTTCGTGCTTTTCAGCTAAAATTATTATATAGAATTCTTGCCACCAACAAAATGTTGATTATTTGGGGCATAAAATCATCGAAGCTATGCAGATTTTGTTGTGAGGATACAGAATCAATAGACCATTTATTTTGGTATTGTTCTCAGGTAGCATGTTTCTGGTCTCAGGTTCAGGAATGGCTGAAAATGCATAGCATTGATCTAAAATTGACCCTAGAAATATTACTGTTAGGAGATCTGGAGAGACCGGGTCAGTCAATTACTAATTAGTAAAAGTATTTATCTTCAACACGCAATCTGTAGATTAGATAGATTTAAATTGTACGTTAAACATCATAGCATAGTTGAAAGATATGTGTTGCTTAGAAACGCAAAGTGAGTGGCCAGCAGAGATAGATGGGATGGGCTGAGGGAAGCTGAGGGTTGGTATGTGGAATTGGAGACAAGTGGGAGTGGAGTTGCTGTGTGAGAGAGAGAATGATGGTCAAAAGATAAAGGGAAAAAAAATCTAAATAAAACATAATAAAAGTACATTTGAATGACACTAAGTGGCAGTGTTTTTACAACTAATGCTGGTTTGCCTGAGGCTGATGCCGTGCAGGTGTTTTTACACATGCATATACACACACTCTTCATTCAAATAAACATTGGGGAACTGTGGGGGGGATATTGGAGGGTTCGGGCTTCACAAGATTGTGATCATGAAAAAGGGAAACTATGACATTTTATATCACTATCACGCACCTTCACACATAAGGATGGCTCTGTTGCGGAAAGAAGGATACATGTTTGATAGTGACTTGATGCTGTATTGTTTGTCGTTCATGTTCTAATGTTACCCTTTCCTTGTGTTTTTTGTAATAAATAATTGTATATATATATACACAGGTATATACACACACACACACACGGAAGAGGTGGATGGTGTGCACACCTCCTTAGTCGGAGTAGAAGTCCACTCCGAATACCTCTTGCCAAAACTATAGTTTGTTAACAAGAAATTTGTGGAGTGGTTGAAAAAAACAAGTTTTAATGACTCTAACCTAAGTGTATGTAAACTTCCGACTTAAACTGTATATTATTTTTTTCAATGTTTTTTTTAATGATTATACAAATAAGACAGAACAGGTAGAGGGCAGCACACGGATCCCCTACCAAATCAAACCCACTCCAACCCCCCAATGCTCTAACAGAACCCCACCCCGAAACCAGACTTAAAGCAAGCATGAAATACAATGAGTAATATAATATATATATTTTTTAAATACAAAGTTATAAAACAAAAAGTTAAGAGTCAAAATAATGATACCAATTCTAAATTTGGGTTGGTTTACGGAGTTGTGAAATTAGCTGGGTCCATGTCTTCTACAAAGGATAGGAAAGGTTGCCAGGTATTATACAATGTAATTGCATATCTCCTAAATGAGTAGTGTATTTCTCTAGCTTGAGATGTTGCATATCTTCCTTTATCCAATGCTTAAAAGTAGGAGGAAACAGATCCTTCCACTCACATAGTATAAGACGTTGTGCTAGAAGAGTAGTAAATGCCAGCATGTTGCCCATAGAACTGTTTAGAGGGGCCTCCTGTGGTGCACTCTGAATAATGCCCAAAGAATATGGCTGCCTAAATATGGTTCCCAATCAGAGACAACGATAAACACCTGCCTCTGATTGAGAACCACTCTAGGCAACCATAGACTTACCTAGACAACTAAACTGAACACAACCCCATTAATCTAATAAACCCCTAGACAAGACAAAACACATAAATCACCCATATCACACCCTGGCCTAACCAAAATAATAAAGAAAACAAAGTTAACCAAGGCCAGGGCGTGACAGAAGCTTACTCTGCCAAGTTTCATCTGAAAGTTGTTCACCTAAATCCTCTTCCCATTGATTCTTTAGAGAGTTCTGGGAATCCAGATTGTGCAAGTTTAATAATGTATAGATCAAGCTTATGCCCCCTTTGATATAACAGTACACTTATATATAAAACATAGAATCTAGAAGGGATGTAGGTGGATGTGATGGTAAGTGGCTAGAGTATGCAGATACAAAACTACCCAATTGCTGGTATCTAAAGTAATGGGATCTAGGAATATTAAACTTTTTTATTAACTGTTCAAAATATGCAAAATCCATATCAATGTACAAGTCGTTCAGTGAAGAAATTCCTTTTCCGGACCAGATATGAAACGCCCGGACTAATAATGGAGAGAATGTACAGTATGGTTCTTTAATAATAATGGGGCAGAAGTTGAACATTCACTGAGCCCAAACGATCGCCTGAACAGTTTCCAGATATTTTGAGAATGTTTCACAATAAGGTTTTTAGTGTATTTGGAAACAGGCTCAACAGAGTAAGGCAGCTAAGGAGGTGGAGCCACACCATGGGGTCTCCAAGGTCAACCATTTTGGCCGTGTAATCTGGGATTTCTGTCAATATTGCATGATAGCATGATTCTTATATTAGCTGCCCAGTAATAATATTGAAAGTACATAAGTGCTAGACCACCCTGGGGACGAGATCTCTGCAATACGCTCTTACGTATCAGAGGGTTTTTCTTGTTCAAGATAAAAGCAGATATTAGTTTATCTATGGAGATTAAAAAAAAGGATTTTGTTAGAAAGATGGGAATACATTGAAATGAGTACAAAATTGAGTGGTCATGTGATAAGGAACTAGAATGTATCGGCCTGAACGTTACACTGTCTCCCCAAATGTCTTTTACCCTCATTGGAATGTATAGGCCACCTTCCACCAAAACTGTGTTTTTTGATCAGTTTAATACCATGCTTAGGGAATGTGATTTTGGGAAAGAGGTCATCTTAATGGGAGATTTTAACATTAATTATGAAGACAAGTGTTGTAGGAAAACCCTCAAACGGATCACTAATACCTTTGACCTTACACAACTAGTTAAAGGGCCAACCAGGGTGACTTGTTGCTCTAAAACACAGATTGATTTGGTGTTCAGTAATAAACCAGAGAGAGTGACTAAATCATTCAATATGGTTACTGGGCTGTCTGATACTGGGCTGTCTGACACTTATAGCCAGAAAGCTGTCTAAGAGCAGGTTTAACCTCTCTACTGTTAGAAAGCCGGATCAACTCAGAATACCTAAGAGTGAATTAAACTATTTTGAAAAAGCAATTAAGGGAATAAACTGGAATGATCTCTTGTCCTATACAGACGTGGAAGCTGATAGTCAGGTTTTTCTATCCACAATCCAGACTACAATAAATGGCTTCCTAAAGAAAATCAAATCCAAACCTGGCCAAAAGAGCACTCTTCCTTGGCTAAATGGAGAAATCTGGAAATTGATGAAAGAACGAGATTATGCTCTAAAAACAGCCTTAAAATCTAAATTAGAGCATGACAGACGTAGGTTTACCATGTTGAGAAATAAGGTGATAAAAGAAATCAGACAGGCCAAGGCAAACTTTTTTATTAACATAATTGGTGAAGCAAAGGGAAATTATAAATTGATATGGGAGAATCTAAAAAAGTTAACAGGGAAAGACCATAGTAACACTGCAAAAAGACTAGAAATCATGGTGAATAACACTCTAACACAGGATGCAGTTGAAATAGCAACAGCCTTCAATTCGTACTTTATTGACTCTGTCAGGTTACTGACACAGAACCCCTCCACTGATTTCTTGGGCTCAGTGCTAGTGAATGACACTCAACCTGTCTTCATCATAAGGGAGGTGTCTGAGTCAAAGGTGAACAAGGTGATTAGCTCACTAAAGAACTCTAAAGCCAAAGATGTGTTTGGGATGGACTCTACCTTTCTTAAAAACTACAAAGAGTCACTCATTGGCCCCATTACTAAGGTCACCAACACATCTATTGGTCTCGGTGTGTTTCCAAGGGTATGGAAGTCGGCCATAATAACGGCCATCTTTAAATCAGGCGACCCTGCTGACATGAGTAACTACAGGCCCATTAGTATACTACCTGTGGTGTCAAAGGTTGTTGAAAAGTGTGTAGCAGAACAACTGATTGCCCACCTCAACAACAGCCCCTTCACATTACACTCCATGCAGTTTGGCTTCAGAGCGAAACACTCCACAGAAACGGCCAACTGCTTTCTTCTGGAAAATGTGAAGTCCAAGATGGACAAAGGGGTGCTGTTGGGGCTGTGTTTCTGGACCTAAGGAAGGCTTTTGATACTGTTAACCATGAGATTCTCATCACAAAATTGTCCAAGTTCAACTTTTCCCCTGATGCCTTGAGATGGATGAAATCATACCTTGAAGGCAGAACTCAGTGTGTCAGAGTGAGCAATGAGCTGTCGCCCACTCGTAGCTATGATGTGGGCGTGCCCCAAGGGTCAATACTGGGGCCCCTCCTGTTCAGCCTGTACATTAATGATCTGCCTTCTGTCTGTACTGGGTCTGAAGTTCAAATGTATGCAGATGATACAGTGATACATGTGCATGCAAAGAGCAAACAACAAGCTGCACAAGAACTCACTATTGTAATGGTCCAGGTTACAAAGTGGCTCAGTGACTCGTGTTTGCATCTCAATGTGAAAAAAACTGTTTGCATGTTCTTCACAAAGAGGGCAACAGATGCTACTGAGCCAGATGTCTATGTGTCAGGGGAGAAGCTCCAGGTGGTATCCGATTTTAAGTACCTTGGCATCATACTTGATTCCAACCTCTCTTTTAAAAAGCATGTGAAAAAGGTAATTCAAATAACTAAATTCAATCTAGCTAATTTCCGATTTATACGAAATTGTTTGACTACAGAGGTAGCAAAACTGTACTTCAAATCTATTATACTCCCCCACTTAACATACTGCTTGACGAGTTGGGCCCAAGCTTGCTGTACAACATTAAAACCTATTCAGTCTGTCTACAAACAGGCTCTCAAAGTGCTTGATAGGAAGCCCAATAGCCATCATCATTGTCACATCCTTAGAAAACATGAGCTCTTGAGTTGGGAAAATCTTGTGCAATACACCGACGCATGTCTTGTATTCAAGATCCTTAATGGCCTGGCTCCCCCTCCACTCAATATTTTTGTTAAACAGAAAACCCAGACATATGGCAGCAGATCCACAAGGTCTGCCATGAGAGGTGACTGTATAGTTCCCCTAAGGAAAAGCACCTTTAGTAAATCTGCATTCTCTGTGAGAGCTTCCCATGTCTGGAATACACTGCCATCAGACACACATAACTGCACCACATATCACACTTTCACAAAATGCTTGAAGACATGGCTAAAGGTCAATCAGATTTGTGAACATGGTCCCTAGCTGTGTGTTGCCGCTTTCCATGTTGTCTGTTGTCTGTAGCTTGTGAGGTGTGGAAACACTTTGTTGCGTTTATGAATTTTGTCTTGCTGCTTTTTGTTCTATGTTGCTCTGTCTGTATGCTATGTCTTGCTTGTCCTATGTTGCTATGTTGCTATGTCTATGGTGCTATTGTCTATATTGTAATTGTTTTTAATAACCTGCCCAGGGACTGCGGTTGACAATTAGCTGGCTAAAACCGGCACTTTTACTGAAACGTTGATTAATGTGCACTGTCCCTGTAAAAATAAAATAAAATAAAATAAAATAAAATAAAAAAAATAAAAACTGCTGTGAGTCAGATCTGTACCAGACGGTGTATCTGTGTGTAGAGTACGTGAACAGGGAGTACAGGAGGGGACAAAGCACGCACCCCTGAGGGGGCGCAGCGTTGATGATCAGCGTGGCAGATTAATTGTTGCCCAACCTTACCACCTGGGGGCGGCCCATCAAGAAGTCCAGGATTCAGTTGCAGAGGGAGGTTTTTAGTCCCAGGGACCTTAGCTTAGTGATGAGCTTTGTGTGCACTATGGTGTTGAAAGCTGAGCTGTAGTCAATGAACAGCATTCTCACATAGGTGTTCCTTTTGTCCAGGTGGGAAAAGGCAGTGTGGAGTGCGATTGAGATTGTGTCATCTGTGGATCTGTTGGGGAAGAGTAAAGCGATTTGGAGTGGGTTTAGGGTTTCCGGGAATATGGTTTTGATGTGAGCCATGACCAGCCTTTCAAAGCACTTCATGGCTACCGATATGAGTGATACGGGGCGGTAGTCATTTAGGCAGATTACCTTTGCATTCTTGGGCTCAAGGACAATGGTGGTCTGCTTGAAACATGTGGGTATTACAGACTTGGTCGGGGAGAGGTTGAAAATGTCAGTGAAGACACTTACCAGTTGGTCCACGCATGCTCTGAGTACACGTCCTAGTAATCCGCTAGGCCCCGCCGCCTTGTGAATGTTGACCTGTTTAAAGGCCTTGCTCACGTCATCTACGAAGATCGTGAACACACAGTCGTCCGGAACAGCTGGTGTCTCATGCATGCTTCAGTGTTGCTTGCAACGAAACAAGCATAAAATAAATTTAGCTCATCTGGTAGGCTTTATCATGACTTTGAAAACTTTCTACTTATCATTAAACATATTCTAACTTACATGTACACAGTTGGAAACAGGCCATTTTATGCAAAGACAGTAACCTACATATGATTCAATTTTAATAGCCAGGCCTTACTTCCTGGCTACTATGACACATCTGGCAGTTCCTTCTCTTCCTAGCCTGTCACGTGGCATGGTTGCCATTGTAATATATCAGTTTTGGTTGCCAATATACATGCACATAGTACTTCAAATCACCCCAACTATCTCATACCCCAGTACACTGACAAGGTACTGGTAGGCCTTGTATATTGCCTCGTTATTGTTATTTCATTGTTATTTAATTGTGTTACTATTTTACCTATTTGCACATTTAACTGCATGGAAAAGGGATCATAAGTAAGCATTTTACGGTATGTTGATTTGATTTTGAAATGCACATCAAATAAAGTTTAATTTGATATTGGATCTTTAATTGATGATTGTATTAATATATAATAACCTCAGTCTATAAATCCTATTCCCCCTCAGGAGACTGAAACGATTTGGCATGGTTCCTCAGATCCTCAAAAGGTTCTACAGCTGCACTATTAAGAGCAGCTGTAGCAGCTGACTGGTTACATCACTGCCTAGTATGGCAACTGCTCGGCTTCCAACCGCAAAGCACGACAGAGGTTAGTGCAAACGGCCCAGTACATCACTGGGGCCAAGCTTCCTGCCATCCAGGACCTCTATACCAGGCGGTGTCAGAGGAAGACCCTAAAAATGGTTAAAGACTCCAGCCACCCTAGTCATAGAATGTTCTCTGTGCTACCGCACGGCAAGCGGTACCGGAGCGCCAAGTCGAGGTCCAAGAGTCTTCTAAAGAGCTTCTACCCCAAGCCATAAGACTCCTGAACACCTAATCAAATGGCTACCCAGACTATTTGCATTGTCCACCCCCCCCCCTCTCTTTTACACCGCTGCTACTCTCTGTTGTTATCATCTATGCATTGTCACTTTAATAACTCTCCCTACACGTACATATTACCTCAAATAACCGGTGTCACCGCACATTGACTCTGTACCGGTAACCCATCTGTATATAGTCCCGCTATTTTTTAATTACTTGTTACATTTATTTTTTTATCCTTATCCATATTTTTTTCAAATGTCACACTATCCAGGTCTATGCCCAAACAGTTTGAGCTTACTTTTAAAAATCCATCTCTCCAGAAATAAGTCCTTCACTCTTGCCGCTTGTTATAGACCCCACTCAGCTCCCAGCTGTACCCTGGACACCATATGTGAATTGATTGCCCCCCATCTATCGTCAGAGTTTGTACTGTTAGGTGACCTAAACTGGGATATGCTTAACATCCCAGCCATCCTACAATCTAAGCTAGATGCCCTCAATCTTACATAAATTATCAATGAACCTACCAGGTACAACCCCAAATCCATAAACATGGGCACCCTCATAGATATCATCCTGACCAACTTGCCCTCTAAATACACCTCTGCTATTTTCAACCGGGATCTCAGCGATCACTGCCTCATTACCTGCGTCCGTTATAGGTCCACGGTCAAACGACCACCCCTCAGCCCTGTCAAACGCTCCCTAAAACACTTCTGCGAGCAGGCCTTTCTAATCGACCTGGCCCGGGTATCCTAGAACGGTATTGACCTCATCCAGTCAGTAGAGGATGCCTGGTTGTTCTCTAAAAGTGCATTCCTCACCATCTTAAATAAGCATGTCCCTTTCAAAAATGTAGAACTAAGAACAGAAATAGCCCTTGGTTCACTCCAGACTTGACTGCACATGACAAGCAAAAAAACATCCTGTGGCGTACTGCACTAGCATCGAATAGTCCCCATGATATTAAACTTGTCAGGGAAGTCAGGAACCAATATACACAGTCACTTAGGAAAGCAAAGGCTAGCTTTTTCAAAACAGAGGCTAGCTTTTTCCAAACTCCCCAAATTTTAGGGACGCTGTAAAGTTCATGGAGAATAAGAGCACCTCCTCCCAGCTGCCCACTGAATTGAGGATGGGAAACACTGTCACCACCGATAAATCCACGATAATCAAGAATTTCAATAACCATTTCTCTATGGCTGGCCATTCTTTCCACCTGGCTACCCCAACCCCGGCCAACAGCTCTGCACCGCCCACAGTAACTGGCCCAAGCCCCCCCGCTTCTCCTTCACCATAATCCAGACAGCTGATGTTCTGATAGAGCTGCAAAATCTGGATCCCTACAAATCAGCTGGGCTAGACAATCTGGACTCTCTCTTTCTAAAATGATCTGCCGCCATTGTTGGACCCCTATTTACTAGTCTGTTCAACCTCTTTCGTATCGTCTGAGATTCCTAAAGATTGGAAAGAGGCCGCGGTCATCCCCCTATTCAAAGGGGGAGACACTCTAGACCCAAACTGTTACGGACCTGTATCTATCCTGCTTTGCCTTTATAAAGTCTTTGAAAGCCAAGTGAACAAACAGATCACCGACCATTTAGAATCCCACCGTAAAAACCATACAGACATTTTCCAGCCAAGGAGAGGTGTCACAAAAGTCAGAAATAGCGTTAAAATTAATCAGATCATCTTCATCTGGTGCCACTCCCAGGACTCAGTGTTACACAATAAATGTTTGTTTTGTTCGATAAAGTTCATCTTTATGTCCAAAAACCTCCTTTTTGTTTACGCGCTTTAGTTCAGTAATCCATATGCACAAAGCGTGGGCACAACATCCAGATGAAAAGTCAAAAAAGTTCAATTAAAGTTCGTAGAAACATGTCAACCAATGTTTCTAATCAATCCTTAGGGTGATTTAGTCATAAAGTTTCAATAATGTTTCAACCGGACAATACCGTTTTCATTAGAAAGGAAAGGGAACGAACGTCGCACTCATGGCCACGTGAGATAAACAACTCATGTTTTTCAGCTGAGCCACTTACTCTGAGTGCTCTTATTCTCCACCCTTGAACAATAGAAGCCTGAAACAACTTCTAAAGACTGTTGACATCTACTGGAAGCCTTAGGAAGTGCAATCTGACCCCACAGACACTGGATATTCGATAGGCATTCACTTGAAAACGACAAACCTCAGAATTCCCACTCCCTGGTTAGATTTTTCTCAGGTTTTCGCCTGCCATATGAGTTCCGCTATACTCACAGACATTATTTTAACAGTTTTGGAAACTTTAGAGTGTTTTCTATCCAAATATACGAATTATGCATATGCATATTCTAGCTTCTGGGCCTGAGTAACAGGCAGTTTACTTTGGGCACGCTTCTCATCCAAACTTCCCAATGCTGCCCCCTATCTTAAGCATATCCAATCCAAAATTAAATCTAGAATAGGCTTCCTATTTAGCAACAAATCCTTCTTCACTCATGCTGCCAAACATACCCTCATAAAACTGACTATCCTACTGATCCTTGACTTCGGCGATGTCATTTACAAAATAGCCTCCAACACTCTACTCAGCAAATTGGATACAGTCTATCACAGTGCCATCTGTTTTGTCACCAAAGCCCCATATACTACCCACCACTGCGACCTGTATGCTCTCATTGGCTGGTCCTCGCTTCATATTCCTCGCCAAACCCACTGGCTCCAGGTCATCTTTTAGTCTTTGCTAGTTAAAGCCCCGCCTTATCTCAGCTCACTGGTCACCATAGCAACACCCACCCGTAGCACACGCTACTCGCTAGCCAACACCTACTTTGGCCGCCTTTCCTTACAGTTCTCTGCTGCCAATAACTGGAACGAATTGCAAAAATAACTCAAGTTGGACACATATCTCCCTCACTAACTTTAAGCATCAGCTGACAGAGCAGCTTACCGATCTCTGCAGCTGTACACAGCCCATCTGTAAATAGCCCATCCAACCAACCATCTACCTACCTCATCCCATATGTTTTCCTGCTCTTTTGCACACCAGTATTTCTACTTGCACTTCCTCATCTGCACATCTATCACTCCAGTGTTAATTGTTAAATTGTAATTAAGTCGCCACTATGGCCTATTTATTGCCTTACCTCCTTACTTCATTTGCACACACTGTATACATATTTTCTATTGTGTTATTGACTGTACGTTAGTTTATCCCATGTGTAACTCTGTGCTGTTGGTTTTGTCGCACAGCTTTGCTTTATCTTGGCCAGGTCGCAGTTGTAAATGAGAACTTGTTCTCAACTGGCCTACCTGGTTAAATAAAGGTGAACTGAAAATAAAAACATTGTTGGTTTGGGGCTCTTAAGTAAGCTTTTCACTGTTGTATTGCATGTGACTAATACAATTTGATTTGAAATGTATTAACTAGGTTGGAGGCTGACTGGTCAAGCTCTGTTTGTATCATTAAACATATTCTGATTTACATGTACACAGTCGGAAATAGGCAATTTTATGCAGCGAGTAGCCTACATATAATTCCATTTTAAATTTGGCTCCCCAGTGCGGGCTTACATCCTGGCTATTTTGACGCATCTGGCAGTTTCTTCTCTTCCTAGCCTGTCACGTGGCATGGTTTCCATAGTAACGTATCAGTTTTGGTTGTTTTGATGCGTTGCTGGACTGAAGCGAACTGATGTCCTAGCGACAAACAAGCACTTTACGTGTAGATATAGCTAGCGAACTAGCTAAACTATTGTTATATGTTTACAGTAGGAAGCTTTCTAGCTAGTAAACCGTTCCTGAAACGTAGCTAGCAAGGTACTTAAAGGTAAGCCTAACGTTAGCTAGCGAGCTAGCTTTGGCTATCAGTGTCATGGTTAAGTTAGCTACGTTAGCTAACTAGCTAGCAAGCAGGCTCCTTAATAACTAATTTGTAACTAACAGTAACGTTAATCTAACTAAAGTTAGCTAGCTAAATTATATAATATGCTAAATGATCTCCAGGCTAACGTCACTGTGGTTACTCAAATTAACTAGCTAACGTAGCTAGGTCCTTCTCATAGATTTATTTCGGTCTGGCACCATGCTATGTCGTGACCCCTTTGAAAAGTTTAGTTAATCTTGTTTCAATGTTCTAGAGTTGGTGGCCAAAGCGGGCCAGCAAGGAGGTCAGAATGTCGGGCGACCTGGTAGGAGTGTGGGAAGTGGCCCTGAGCGATGGAGTCCATCGGATTGAGTTTGAACATGGCACAACCACGGGGAAAAGGATCATCTACATAGACGGAAAGGTAAAACTTGATAAATAATAGTTACGTTACACTTAACCCTATTTATTAGACAAGCAGACAAAACGTCAAGCATCAACAAACTCGGAGAATCTCTCCCACTCACTAAACTCACTCCCTCTCTCTGTTTGAGATTGAGTGGTAGCTTCTCTTGATCTCCCTCAATGGCAGTCACATTCAGAGAACCATTTAACATGTCAGTCTTTGCCATGTCGTGTGTGTGTGTGTGTATATATATATATATATATATATATATATATATTATATTTGCTTACAATTACTACTCGGGTACTGTCAAGTAAATGTAGGCATTTTGAATATAGGTCTAATATTATAACAGTATGACAGTAACATAGAATCACACTGAATTATTGGACCTCTTGCATTTGTCCCTTTGCCCAGGAAATTGTAAGAAGAGACTGGATGTTCAAGCTGGTGGGAAAGGAGACCTTCAATGTAGGAAGTGCGGCCACCAAAGCGACCATTAACATTGACGCAGTGAGCGGCTTTGCTTACGAATACACCCTGGAGATCAATGGAAAGAGCCTGAAAACGTACATGGAGAACCGCTCCAAAGTCACCAACACTTGGCTGCTGAACCTGGACGGCATCGACTGCAGGGTCGTCCTGGGTAAGATATGTGCCCTATGTGTCCATTTCCTCTCCCCAGCTTTTAATGTAAACATACAGTGTGTCAACCACTATAAGGGGAAACTGATATTGAACACTGCCTGTCTTTTTGAGCCATTGAGATTTATTTACAAAGTGCCAAAGATTGCTGTGGCAATATTTGTATTTTGTGGATGTTTGCAAAGCACCTCCCATAAAATATAAATTACATCAAATTACTCAAGTCTGAATGCTGATAGGCTATGTCAGCCACTCTGGAACTTCAAAGTGAAATAGATGGGTTCAAAATAAACTTCACTGTTTATAAAATGCCCCATGGTAATGTTAGGTCTGACTTGTCCTAACACAATGACAGGCAATGGTGCAAAAAAATTACATTTACATTTAAGTCATTTAGCAGACGCTCTTATCCAGAGCGACTTACAAATTGGTGCATTCACCTTATGACATCCAGTGGAACAGCCACTTTACAATAGTGCATCTAAATCTTTTAAGGGGGGGGGGGGTGAGAAGGATTACTTTATCCTATCCTAGGTATTCCTTAAAGAGGTGGGGTTTCAGGTGTCTCCGGAAGGTGGTGATTGACTCCGCTGTCCTGGCGTCGTGAGGGAGTTTGTTCCACCATTGGGGAGCCAGAGCAGCGAACAGTTTTGACTGGGCTGAGCGGGAACTGTACTTCCTCAGTGGTAGGGAGGCGAGCAGGCCAGAGGTGGATGAACGCAGTCAATGACCTTTTCACAAACCCATGTGTTCGGTTATTGGTTGTTGCATTTGTTAGTTTGAGGATATGGAACTGACAAATTACCATTGCATTAGCTAGGCTATAGTACCTTTGATGGTTCACTATTGAACAGAGTGGGCATGACTGTAAAAATATTCACTCCTAGTGTGGTTAGTATAGTGTTAGCCTATTTCTTTATGCTACGGCCCTTAAAACTTGCACACCTCGGCAATCAAAACAAAGACCACCAGAATACCAACACTTATCATCCACTGGTGGTATGTCATGGATGAGGCTGTTATTTTTATAGCCTCTAAACTCCACACCACCATCCTAGGGCTTATGGAAAACAGTAGGCCTTGTAACTGTTCCAGGCTGGGAAAGACAGGTAGCCCAGAGGTTAAAGAGATGGGCCAGTAACCAGAGGGTTTCCAGTTCCAATCCTAAGTCTGAGGGGGAAACCAAGAGCTGGCAAATGGAGATGCCATCACCTGCTGTTGTGCCCTTGAGCAAGGCACCTCTCACCTAAAACTCTGCGCTTCCGAGTGGCACAGCAGTCTAAGGCACTGCATCTCAGTGCTAGAGGCGTCAAAAAACAGACTCTGGTTCGATCCCGGGCTGTATCACAACTGGCTGTGATCGGGAGTCACATAGGGCGGCACACAATTGGCCCAGCGTCGTCCGGGTTAGGGGAGGGTTTGGCCGAGATAGGCCGTCATTGTAAAAAAAAAAAAAAGAAATGCTCCAGGTGCTCATTTCTAAGGCCAAATCCTTATTCTTCTTCTTCATTTGGCACTTTGCCACCTGCCCTCTACACCACTGCTCAGATAAGTTCAGATATCAGGTGATACTGTCCCCTTTTCTAAGAAATGGCTCAGATGGGTTGGCCGGTCTAGCAGTAATAACGCAGCCTCTGGCACGTCTACAGTGTCAGCATAGGTTCGAATCCGGCCTACTTTCCCCAATGTTATACTCTCACCATCTGTTTTAATAGAGTCTGAAAACACCTTTAAAAATACATCTATTTTACCATTGCGTGTAAAAATGTAAAAAACTGAAGACACCACGTCATTTTTGGACACATTTTATTGACACGGTAGCGCCACGGATACGGCAGCGTCACGCTCGCTTGCAAAATAGTGTAGAAGCAATTGCCTGACTGTAAACCATTTTAAGTGGCTAGCTAATCATCTTGGTAAACTGTGGGGGGAAACAATTCACTTATTTATCATTAATTAACCACTGCACATGCATTTGGTAACAAACACGACGCTGTCTCCAAAGTCAAGGTTTCTCCAGCAATATTTACTTGACGTTCTTTGACGTCTCCACTTTACAAGCTCAGGATCCACTTGTGTTGGTAGGCAGTTAATTGTATGTGTTCCTTGATTGTATTTGGCAACCCTGTCCCTGTATTCATAGAGAGAAGCAACTGGTTGGTGTGAAAATGGACGCGGTCGTTGACGCGGCTGATTTGTAGAGGCCCCCATCTTAGCGGTGTAGATCATTTTTATAATTTTTAGGCCAATTTCCTGCAATTTTACATATTTCTCCATGGAGCGGATATTTTTTTTCTGTTTTAAAATACATTTTTCTACAATTGTACACATTTTGACAGGCAGCTCAGAGAAACTTTCCTGCAATTCTATGCATTTTGTTATGGATAATTCTGTGTTCTTTTGCTCAAACAAAATAAATAATGCTAAATTTTATAATATTATTTTGGGAATTTTCTATTCTCCCTGACTGTCTAGCTTTTATATTGGTGATTGTAAGTTCTCAAAGACTATATTATAAAACATATATATATACAGTTGAAGTCGGAAGTTTATATACACTTAGGTTGGAGTCATTAAAACTCGTTTTTCAACCACTCCACAATTTCTTGTCAACAAACTATAGTTTTGGCAAGTCAGTTAGGACATCTACTTTGTGCATGTAATTTTTCAAACAATTGTTTACAGACAGATTATTTCACATATTATTCACTGTATCACAATTCCAGTGGGTCAGAAGTTTACATACACTAAGTTGACTGTGCCTTTTAAACAGCTTGGAGAATCCCAGAAAATAATGTAATGGCTTTAGAAGCTTCTGATAGGCTACTTGACATAATTTGAGTCAATTGGAGGTGTACCTGTGGAAGTATTTCAAGGCCTACCTTCAAACTCAGTGGCACTTTGCTTGACATCGTGGGAAAATCAAAAGTAATCTGCCAAGACCTTGTAGACCTCCACAAGTCTCGTTCATCATTGGGAGAAATTTCCAAATGCCTGAAGGTACCACGTTCATCTGTACAAACAATAGTAACCAATTATAAACACCATGGGACCACACAGCTGTCATACCGCTCAGGAAGGAGACGCTTTCTGTCTCCTAGAGATTAACGTATTTTGGTGCGAAAAGTGCAAATCAATCCCAGAACAACAGCAAAGGACCTTGTGAAGATGCTGGAGGAAACAGGTACAAAGCTACAGTAAAACGAGTCCTATAGCGACATAGCCTGAAAGGCTGCTCAGCAAGGAAGAAGCCACTGCTCCAAAACCGCCACAAAAAAGCCAGACTACAGTTTGCAACTGCACATGGGGACAAAGATCATACTATTTGGAGAAATGTCCTCTGGTCTGATGAAACAAAAATAGAACTGTTTGGCCATAATGACCATCGTTATGTTTGGAGGGAAAAGGGGGAGGCTTGCAAGCCGAAGGACACCATCCCAACCATAAAGCACGGGGTGGCAGGATCATGTCGTGGGGGTGCTTTGCTGCAGGAGGGACTGGTGCACTTTACAAAATAGATGGCATCATGAAGTTAAGCTTGGTCGCAAATGGGTCTTCCAAATGGACAATGACCCAAAGCATACTTCCAAAGTTGTGGCAAAATGGCTTAAGGACAACAATGTCAAGGTATTGGAGTGACCATCACAAAGCCCTGACCTCAATCCCATTGAAAATTTGTGGGCAGAACTGAAAAAGTGCGTGCGAGCAAGGAGGCCTACAAACCTGACTCGTTTACCCCAGCTCTTTTATTTATTTTTATTTTACCAGGCAAGTCAGTTAAGAATAAATTCTTATTTTCAATGACGGCCTAGGAACAGTGGGTTAACTGCCTGTTCAACCTTGTCAGCTCAGGGGTTTGAACTTGCAACCTTGCGGTTACTAGTCCAACGCTCTAACCACTAGGCTACCCTGCCGCCTCTGTCAGGAGGAATGGGCCAAAATTCACCCAACTTATTGTGGAAAGCTTGTGGAAGGCTGCCCGAAACATTTGACCCAAGTTTAACCATTTAAATGGCAATACTGCCAAATACTAATTGAGTGTATGTACATTTCTGACCCACTGGGAATGTGATGAAAGAAATTAAAGCATAAATAAATCATTCTCTCTACTATTATTCTGACATTTCACATTATCATAATAAAGTGGTGATTTAAGACAGGGAATTATTACTAGGATTAAATGTCAGGAATTATAAAAAACTGAGTTTAAATGTATTTGGCTAAGGTGTATGTTAACTTCTGACTTCAACTGTAGGTCATTATCTTTTCTACATACTTTATATCTGGTTTTAGTTGTTTCAGTTTACACTGAAAGGGCCCGCCCCACTGTTTGGATTTCGGTGACCCGAAAAAAACACTTAGGTGGACCAGCTACGAATTTCACTGGCATGAAAAGTCCATCACCCTTGCTCTCAGAAACAATTGAAGTGTTACGCACACTACCCTTAAGTCACATCTACTTTAAATGAACAGTTTAATTGAATGTGCTCTCTAAATAATTACATGAAAAATAACACTGAAGGAAAACACAAATTAATTTAGTTAGGCCTACTACCATAACCAACACAATGCCATCTCGATAAAGGATAGCAGGAGAGCATTTGAAAGAGACTGGAGAAGTCCAGGTTAATTTTCAGTCTATTGGTAATTTTGACTCACGCTCCTTTGAAATCACTCAAAAGCTTATCTGAACATAGCCTAAGAAAAATGCTTTACTTTGGCAGAAGCCAAGTCACAGCTATCTTAAAGGCATGTTCTCACGGTGATCATCAATCAGGAGTACAATATGTGCTGCTTACATTCTGTGTATCCTGAAGTATTTTATTGATGTTTGCCTAATATGTGTTATTTCTCTTTCCACAGAGAAAGACACTATGGATATTTGGTGTAATGGACAAAAAATGGAGACAGCGGTAAGCATCTTCCCTCCAATCATGCTGAGAATCACTTAGCAAAAAGATGAATAGTAAAACGCGGATGCCCCGTCTACCGGGCAATCTGTTTATTTCCTGTGTTTGAGGGGTGCAAAATCGACTTGTCACTTAAATCTTGCTGGATTGATTGCTTTTATTATAATCAAATTATATTTGTCACATGCGCCGGATACAACAGGTGTAGTAGACCTTACAGTGAAATGCTTACTTACAAGACCTTAACCAACAATGCAGTTGAGAAAATACGTTTTTTAATAAGTAAGAAATAATAACAAATAATTAAAGAGCAGCAGTAAATTAAAATAGCGGGGCTATATTACAGGGGGTACCGGTACAGAGTCAATGTGCGGGGGCATTGGTGTCGAGGTAACTGAGGTAATATGTACATGTATGAAGAGTTATTAAAGTGACTAAGCATAGATAATAACATAGAGTAGCAGCAGTGTAGAGGGAGGAGGGGTGGGCAGTGCAAATACACTGCGTGCACAATTTAGGCAAATTGTGTTCCTCAGGATTCATTTTATTGTTGAACAAACACAATGCTCTCAGTCAATCCAAAATGTTATTGAACCTCAAACCAGAATGTGTAACAAAGGAGAGGTGATTTTTGTCTTTCTCGGGGAATATATAAGTGTGCACAATTATTAGGCAACTATTAGTGTGCAGAATTAGGCAACTAAATTACAAAAATAATTTCTCCCAACTCATGTGTTTATTCAACATTTCAGTAAGTGTAACAAATAAGTAACACAAAATGGCAATTAAATAAAAATGTTGGCCCTTCAAAAATATTCAGTGACCTTCTTTTCAATAACTGCCATGAGCCTTCCAGTTTCTTGATCTGTTCACGATCAACTTTCGCTGAAGCAGCAACTACAGCCTCCCAAATGCTGTTCAAAGAGGTGTATTGTCTTCCCTCACTGTAAATCTCACATTTGAGAAGGGCCCACAAGTTCTCAATAGAATTTAAGTCAGGTGAGGAAGGGGGCCAGGCATCTTTGAGGCCCTTGCTGGCTAGCCAAGCAGTGGATACTTGGATGCATGTGATGGAGCATTGTCCTACATAAAGATCATGGCCTTCTTGAATGCTGAGGACTTATTCCTATACCACTGCTTGAAGAAGGTATCTTCCAGAAACTGGCAGTAAGTTTGGGAGTTGAGTTTCAGTCCATCTTCAACCCGAAAACGTCCAACTACCTCATCCTTAATGATAGCAGCCCATACCAGTACCCCTCCTTCACCTTGCTGGCGCCTGACTTGAAGTGGTGCCCTGTGTCCATTACTGATCCAGCCACGGGCCCATCCATCTGGTCCATCAAGAGTCACTCTCATTTCATCTGTCCATAAAACCTTTGAAAAATTGCCCAATCTTGATGCTTCAACTTGTGAATCTTATTCAGTGGTGGTCGTGTTTCTGCCATCTTGACCTTGGCCATGTCTCTGAGCACTTGACACCTTGTACTTCTGGAATATGGTGGCACTGGAGGATAATGGGTTCCTGGTGGCTTTGCATTTTTTGTGCCACAGCTGACGATTCGCAACAAAACTTTTGATTGTCCGGTGGTCACGCCTCAATAGTTTAGCTATTTAAAGAGTGCTTCATCTGCCCGAAAGGCATTTTAAAATGTTTGACTTTTCAGTGTCAATTAAATGAAGCTGCCTAATAATTATGCACAGCTTAATGTAAATGTTATCCAATTTCGCCACACAATCCCTCATTACACAAATACATATCACCTAAAAATAATTCCATTCAATAAGCATTCAAGTTTGTATAGTTTGGAGTTGGAAAATGTGCATAGAAATAAGAAATAAGATCACAATACTCATTTGATTAGCTTGGGGGAAGAAGCTGTTTAGAAGCCTCTTGGACCTAGACTTGGCGCTCTGGTACCGCTTGCCATGCGGTAGCAGAGAGGACAGTCTATGACTACTAGGGTGGCTGGAGTCTTTGACCATTTTTAGGGCCTTCCTCTGACACCGCCTGGTATAGATGTCCTGGATGGCAGGATGCTTGGCCCCGGTGATGTATTGGGCCGTACTCACTACCCTTTGTAGTGCCTTGCGGTTGGAGGCCGAGCAGTTGCCATACCAGGCAGTGATGCAACCCGTCAGGATGCTCTCGATGGTGCAGCTGTAAAACCGTTTGAGGATCTGAGGACCCACGCCAAATCTTTTCAGTCTCCTGAGGGGGAATAGGTTTTGTCATGTCCTCTTCACGACTGTCTTGGTGTGCTTGGACCCTGTTAGTTTGTTGGTGATGTGGACGCCAAGGAACTTGAAGCTCTCAACCTACAGGCCCGTCGATCAGAATGGGGGAGTGCTCGATCCTCCTTTTCCTGTAGTCCACAATCATCTCCTTTGTCTTGATCACGTTCAGGGAGAGGTTATTGTCCTTGCATCACATGGTCAGGTCTCTGACCTCCTCCCTATAGGCTATCTCATTGTCGTCAGTGATCAGGCCTACCACTGTTGTGTCAAACTTAATGATGGTGTTGGAGTCGTGCCTGGCTGTGCAGTCATGAGTGAACAGGGAGTACAGGAGGGAACTGAGCATGCACCCCTGAGGGGCCCCCGTGTTGAGGACCAGCGTGGCGGATATGTTGTTACCTACCCTTACCACCTGGGGGCGGCCCGGAAGTCCAGGATCCAGGAAGTCCAGGATCCAGTTGCAGAGGGAGGTGTTTAGTCCCAGGGTCCTTAGCTTAGTGATGAGCTTTGAGGGCACTATGGTGTTGAACGCTGAGCTGTAGTCAATGAACAGCATTCTCACATGGGTGTTCCTTTTGTCCAGGTGTGAAAGGGCAGTGTGGAGTGCAATAGAGATTGCATCATCTGTGGATCTGTTGGTGCGATATGCAAATTGGGTTGGGTCTAGGGTTTCTAGGATAATGGTGTTGATTATAACCATGACCAGCCTTTCAAAGCATTTCATGGTTACAGACGTGAGTGCTACGGGTCGGTAGTCATTTAGGCAGGTTACATTAGTGTTCTTGGGTACAGGGACTATGGTGGTCTGCTTGAAACATGTTGGTATTACAGACTCAGACAGGGAGAGGTTGAAAATGTCAGTGAAGACACTTGCCAGTTGGTCAAATGGCAGCTGCGACTCTTTCATACTCTTGTTCGTGCCTTTAGTATTTTCCCCATTAACGTTACAACCGCAGACATTTTTGTAATGTCCTGTCAAGCACATCCTGTCAAGGGCTCAATGGAATGCGTTGTTTTTCTGTTGCATCGATAAGAATGTTTAAGCTTTGTTGTAAATTTAACTCATCATCTCAACACTTACATCACAAGAAAAGAAAAAAGTTACCTTTTTTGATGGGTGTTCATTTTTTTGGAATTTAATTAAGTAATAATTTAATATAGTTGAAATGTTTACAAATTAATCTGCTGTTATGAAAGCAACTTCTGAAAATTAACACTTGGATTATAGTGATATTATGGCTGATCTCGCAAACAATGTAATGTATGTATCGATGTTATCTAAAGCCAAGTGTGTTGACTTTTAATCCAAGGGTATATTGATACATTTGTTGAATTATGTAACAGAAGGTGACAACAATGGTAATTAATGAGTCAGTCTAGACAGCACTGGTATATGCAGGTAATTTAGGCCTAGACAGTCATTTTTGGTGGTTGCAGCCCTGTTCCACACCTTTATGTTAATGTATTAATATATTAAATACACCCAGTGTATTAATGCAAATGAGGCACATATCATTTTGATTATTTTAACACAAAATATTTTTTTCAACACCTGATACCATTAGAAAATGTATGAGAGGATTCTAGGAAAAAAATTGAGGTTAACATTATTTGATTTTATAAAGAAGACGCAATAAAACAGGGAAATGCACCACTCCTAACCTCCTAGCCCACTTAAAATCAAACTGGCCCTCTATATCCCTCCATACACTCTTAATTTATGTATAATATTTACATTACATTAAACTTTACTGAAATCTGTTAATCTCTATCTCGTTCACAGGGGGAGTTTGTGGAAGACGGTACTGAGACACACTTCACTCTAAGCGACCATGACTGTTGCATTAAGGCCGTGAGCAGTGGAAAGAGGCGAGATGGCATTATCCACACTTTGCTTGTGGATGGCACAGAGATAGCTGAAACCACAGAGTGATTGTCTGTATAGGTGTTTTGAGCACTTTGTTGGAGTGAAGAAAGCCTTTTTCAAATCAGGGACAAAATAATAAACTGAACATTGGTGCTGTGTGATATTTCACTGTCAAGCTGGAGTCCATGAGGCACCTCTGCACAATGTCCATGATCTTAGATGGTTAACCACCAAAGATCATGGGCATCGTGCAGAGGTACCTCATGGGCTCCAGTTCTGTAGACATACAGTATTTTATATAATTTTATCTGGTAAATTGACATTATCACCAGTGAGTGAAAGGCAGGTTGCACAGTTGTGTCAAGAGGAGTAGTAATGTCAATTAAGTGTTTTTCCTAAATGGGAAAACATTTCTTCATTTTTAAGTTGATATTCCAGTCACTTTCCAGAAAGTGCACTGTGTATGAGGAATCATCCTTGTACTTGTAATTTACAAAACACACATCTGCTTCCCAAATGGCACCCTATTCCCATATGGGCCCTGGTCAAAAGTAGTGCACTATAAAAGGAATAAGGTGCCATTTGGGACACAGAACCTGTCCATGGGCCATGTAGCTCACTTATAATGCATTAATGTGCCAGTAATTTGCTTTTTTGTGTAGGCTGCAACATTCTAAAACAAATTAATTGTAATAACTGGAGTATAAAGTTTATAAACAGATCTGTCCCGTGCATAGTTGGTAACATCAATGGTATGTTTATGTTAATGATTATTTGATGTCAGCCCTTACAATTAATTAATTAATTGAGTTTAGGCAAGTTTGGTAGGTGATAAGTGTATGTAAATACAGTATATGAACTTGTTGGCCCAAATTCTAACAGTTGCAGATAAAGGAAAACCACACTGGGGTTCACTCAGAATTTTGATGCTGTATTGGAGGTGTTAACTGTTAAGAATGATTCATCTCAGTTAACCCAGAACTATAGTCTCGCATAATTGGTCAGATACTTGATTATGTTCTGGGTGTTTAGAGAATGAGGATCAAAACCGGAACGAAGAGCTTCACAATCTCACTTTGCAAGTTACGGGCAAGTCTATGGGCAAAATGTCCACTTTGCAAGTTACGGGAAAAAAAGTGCTAACATCTGCGAAATTGTGATTTGTCCAAAGCACCAGAACTAATGCTGCTCGTTATCCCATGCATCCCTTTGCATTTTGACAGATCTACGCTACCATGTATATTTATGTGGTCTGTCCAGGAGAGATGAAAAACTGACACTTGCCATTGGATATTGATGTGAAAATACACCTGTCCAAAGTATAACGTAAACCTGTCCATGTACCAGTTTTCCTATATCTGTGATTGATTGATTGATTTGGGGTCAATTCAATGGAACGGGACTTCTTTTGCTAGATTCTAGCCAGTGTCTGACATGAACAGAATAAACTGTGCTGTTACTCTCAGATTCTATTTATTTTATATCAAAAGAGCACTATATGTATTCAGGTATAGTTACTGCATTGTTTGTATTATGTACACTGCATGACCAAAAGTATGTGGACAGACACCTGCTTGTCAAACATCTCATTCCAGAATCATGGGCACATTAAGTTGGTCACCCCTTTGCTGCTATAACAGCCTCCTCTCTTCTGGGAAGGCTTTCCACTAGATGTTGGAACATTGCTGTGGGGACTTGCTTCCATTCAGCCACAAGAGCGTTAGTGAGGTCGGGCACTGATTAGGCCTGGCTTGCAGTCTTCGTTCCAATTCATCCCAAACGTGTTCGATGTGGTTGAGGTCAGGGCACTGTGCAGCCTAGTCAAGTTCTTCCACACCGATCTCGACAAACCATTTCTGTATGGACCTCCTTTTGTGCACGGGGGCATGGTGATCTTAGGCTTGTGTGTGGATGCTTGGCTATGGAAACACATTTCATGAAGCTCCCGACGAATAGGTCTTGTGCCGATGTTGCTTCGAGAGGCAGTTTAGAACTTGGTAGTGAGTGTTGCAACCGAGGACAGAATATTTTATGCGCTACACACTTTAGCACTCAGAGGTCCCGTTCTGTGAGCTTGTGTGGCCTGCTACTTTTCGGCTGAGCCTAGACTTTCCACTTCACAATAGCAGGGCAGAAATTTTAAAAACTGACTTGTTGGAAAGGTGCCATCCTATGACAGTCCCATGTTGAAAGTCAATGAGCTCTTCAGTAAGGCCATTCTACTGTCAATGTTTGTCTATGGAGAATGTTTGTCTATGGAGATTGCATGGCGGTGTCCTCGATTTTATATAGCTGTCAGCAAGGGATGTGGCTGAAATAGCCGAATCCACTCATTTGAAAGGGTGTCCATATACTTTTGTATATATAGTGTATATTTTGTTTTGTGTGTCAGGTGTTTCAACATGTTTATAATGTTTATATTTTGTTGAACTTGTCAGACATGACTTATTTGATTAAATCCATGTAATATCACTCAAAGTTGACCCTTATTGTCTTTGTCTAGAATGTTAAAACACCTTTCAGAATCAGTGTGACCTTGCCAACCTGTGTCACATGCTGTAGTCAACTGTGGTGGAACATGTAGCCAAGGCCTAGTTACCTAGATTAGACCCTGCAGAAAATGGATAGGTCTCTTGAAATGGTACATTATTACGTTATTTGTGAAGTGAAAGGTAAGAGATATATTTTTAATGAGAAGCCATTCTCTGGCAAGGTGTAAGGTTAGCAACCTAGGTAAAATGTTTTTTATATTGGATATTTTGTTGTTATTCAGTATTCTCTCATCAATAGCTATTGAACCAAGCCATTACTATGAAAATGATATATTCTGAATCAGGTAGGATGGAGAAACAGTCAAATTAATTTCTTTATTATGTTTTTTTGACCCAGATTTTAATCTTCAATGGCTCTTAAAACCTGTTATGACTAGATGTTCCGCTCGACAACATCCGGTGAAATTGCAGAGCGCGAAATTCAAATTAAATTATTACAAATATTTAACTTTCATAAAATCACAAGTCCAATACACCAAAATAAAGCTTAACATCTTGTTAATCCAGCCACCGTGTCAGATTTCAAAAAGGCTTTACGGCGAAAGCGAACCATGTGATTATCTGAGGACAGCACCCCATCATACTAACACATAAAATCATATTTCAACCAAGCAGGTGCGACACGAAAGTCAGAAATAACGATATAATTCATGCCTTACCTTTGAAGATCTTCTGTTGACACTCTAATATGTCCCAGAAACATCACAAATGGTAATTTTGTTCAATAAATTCCTTCTTTACATCCCCAAAATGTCCATTTATTTGGTGCATTTGATTCAGAAATACACTGCTTCCAACTCGCCCAACATGACTACAAATGGTCTAATAAGTTACCTGTAAACTTGGTCCAAACATTTCAAACAACTTTCCTAATCCAACTTTAGGTATTCTAAAACGTAAATAATCCCTCAAATTTAAGACGGAATATACTGTGTTCAATAGGGGATAAAATCAAAGTGGAGCGAGCTCTATGTCGTGCGCACCAAACAAAAGAGTCCACTTGGCTTGACACTTAGAAAGTACAGCTGTACTTCTTCATTTCTCAAAGGAAAAACATCAACCAATTTCTAAAGACTGTTGACATCTAGTGGAAGCCATAGGAACTGCAACCAGATGCCTCATAAATCTAGTTACCAATAGAAACCACAGTGACCTCAAAAAGAACATTTCCTGGATGGTTTGTCCTCGGGGTTTCGCCTGCCAAATAAGTTCTGCTATACTCACAGACATTATTTTAACAGTTTTAGAGTGTTTTCTATCCAAATATACCAATTATATGCATATCCTGTATGCTTCTGGGCCTGAGTAGCAGGCAGTTTACTTTGGGCACGCTTTTCATCCGGACGTGAAAATGCTGCCCCCTATCCCAAAGAGTTTTAAAGCGTCCATGACTATGAATACGCTATTTTCTGAATCAGGGGAGGACAACATTTTTGTTGTTGAAATGTGATTGTTCCTTATCTCTTTCTTTCTAGAAACAACACATGATCATGAACTCGCTGCTAGTTTCTAATTGTTACAAAGAATGAATGTATTGGCTACATTTATGAGAATAACATGCATTTGCTTACCTTTTCAAGCTTGAAGATGATACACTTATTTATCACTCAAAAAAAAGTGTGAATAGTGTGTGCACCACAAACATCTTTTCAGGGTGTTGAGGTATCCTCTTCCCAATGCAGCCTCTTCAAACACCATGGGTAGGGGAAGGGTATCCATCTGCAAAAGTGAAGTTTTGCTTTGAAGTCAAGTCATATTGTTTCTACCTTAGCTGTTGTGCTTACTAACAGTGACGCTACTATATTGCCCTACACATTGGTATTAAAAGACACGCAATGTCATCACCAAAAAAATAACTGTTTAAAATATTCAGCAATAATTTGTTTGCTATCACAAAACTTGGGATAAAATATGATAGCTAAGAGATAGCGATTAGCTAGCTAGCAAGTTAGACAGTCAGTGGCACTGACAGATTGAAATTGATATACATATACAAAAATAAACAAAACACGCAACATTTTTACTGAGTTACAATTCATATAAGGAAATCAGTCAATTGAAATAGATTCATTAGGCCTAAATCTATTGATTTCATATGACTGAATACAGATATGCATCTGTTGGTCACAGACTATACGTACATACCCCAACCAGAAGGATTACAGGCAACATTCGCACTGAGCTAAAGAGTAGAGCTGTGGCTCAAGAAGCGAGACTCTAACCTGGAAGCTTATAAGAAATCCAGCTTGACTGAATCGTACTACACTGGCTCCGATGCTCGTCGGATGTGGCAGGGCTTGCAAACTATTACAGACTACAAAGGTAAGCAAAGTCGAGAGCTGTCCAGTGACACGAGCCTACCAGACGAGCTAAATAACGTATATGCTCTCTTCGAGGCAAGTAACGGACGACTGTGTGATCACGCCCCCCGCCGCCAAAATGAGAAAATACCTTTAAACAGGTCAACATTCACAAGGCCGCAGGGCCAGACGGATTACCAGGACATGTACTCCGAGCAACTGGCAAGTGTCTTCACTGACATTTTTTTAACCTCTCCCTGTCTGAGTGTAATACCAACAAGCAGACCACCATAGTCACTGTGCACAAGAACACTAAGGTAACCTGCCTAAATGACTACCAACCCGTAGCACTCACGTCTGTAGCCATGAAATGCTTTGAAACGCTGGTCAGGGCTCACGACACCATTATCACAGAAACCCTAGACCCACTCCAATTTGCATACCGCACCAACAGATCCACAGATGATGCAATCTCTATTGCACTCCACACCTGGACTAAAGGAACACCTATGTGAGAATACTATTCATTGGCTACAGCTCAGCGTACAACACCGTAGTGCCCTCAAAGTTCTTCACTAAGCTAAGGACCCTGGAACTAAACACCTCCCTCTGCAACTGGATCCTGGACTTCTTGACGAGCCACCCCCCAAGTGGTAAGGGTAGGGAACAACATCCGCCACACTGATCCTTAACACGGGGGCCCCTCAGGGGAGTCATGTGAAATCCATAGATTAGGGCCTAATTTATTTCAATTGAACGATTTCCCCTACTGTAACTCAGTAGACATCTTTGAAATTGTTACGTGTTGCGTTTATATTTTTATTCAGTATCTTTATACAATACCTTTCATGGTATCGAGCGAGATTGGGTCTAAGCTTCGGGTATCGTTATGGGAATAGCTATTTAGGGTTGTTGCTGTTTTATCTCACACGCATTCATTCACTCACTCACTCACTCAGGGCAAACCTTTCCCTACAGCTGGCAGTAGCTAGCTGTAACGTCTTGCGAGTTCCATTTGGCCAACAAACGTACTTCAAAATGCTGATTTAATACATTTAATGACAAACCATGTAATTACTTAGGTAAACATATAAATGACGTCTTAACCAAGGTTCTGGGGAGTTGTTTGTAACTGGCTAGTTGGCGTGTAGTGGTGACGTCAGACCATCTGTTTAAGTAGCCAATAGAAAAAAAATCCTGTCTATCATGTTCATTGATTGGGTTAAGTTGAACCGTCACTCCAAAACTAGTGGACCAATGGAGACTCATTGTCTACACCTCCTTCTAAACCCCACCCTTCACTGAAAAAAGCAAAGACATGAATGGATTCAATATAACTGATTTTTGGGAAAGTTGAATTGAAAATTATTTTTGCGTAAAATTATTTGCTTGCAAGTTTTGGGGTTTTGCTTTTTATATGATTGTTTTTGTTTACAATTCTATACATTTAGCTTTCAATTGTTTGGTTTTTGACTTAAACATCCATTCTTTCCCCCTTCCTCGAAAATATCATGTTTACATTTTCAACTTTATATTTAATGTTTACAATTTATTTTATTTTAAATGTAATACATATGGTGTAAAATTGGC
This sequence comes from Oncorhynchus keta, assembly GCF_023373465.1. NCBI lineage: Eukaryota > Metazoa > Chordata > Actinopteri > Salmoniformes > Salmonidae > Oncorhynchus > Oncorhynchus keta. The sequence goes on along the minus strand of NC_068454.1, from coordinate 46,692,472 downwards.
CACATATATATCGCTCCTGGATGCTCCGGCTCAAGTCAAGCGCCCTAGACCCGCAAACGTATTAAGCTAAACACACTGCTCAAAAAAATAAAGGGAACACTTAAACAACACAATGTATCTCCAAGTCAATCACACTTCTGTGAAATCAAACTGTCCACTTAGGAAGCAACACTGATTGACAATAAATGTCACATGCTGTTGTGCAAATGGAATAGACAACAGGTGTAAATTATAGGCAATTAGCAAGACACCCCCAATAAATGAGTGGTTCTGCAGGTGGGGACCACAGACCACTTCTCAGTTCCTATGCTTCCTGGCTGATGTTTTGGTCACTTTTGAATGCTGGTGGTGCTTTCACTCTAGTGGTAGCATAAGACGGAGTCTACAACCCACACAAGTGGCTCAGGTAGTGCAGCTCATCCAGGATGGCACATCAATGCGAACTGTGGCAAGAAGGTTTGCTGTGTCTGTCAGCGTAGTGTCCAGAGCATGGAGGCGCTACCAGGAGACAGGCCAGTACATCAGGAGATGTGGAGGAGGCCGTAGGAGGGCAATAACCTAGCAACAGGACCGCTACCTCCACCTTTGTGCAAGGAGGAGCACTGCCAGAGCCCTGCAAAATGACCTCCAGCAGGCCACAAATGTACATGTGTCTGCTCAAACGGTCAATAACAGACTCCATGAGGGTGTTATAAGGGCCCGATGTCCACAGGTGGGGGTTGTGCTTACAGCCCAACACCGTGCAGGACGTTTGGCATTTGCCAGAGAACACCAAGATTGGCAAATTCCACACTGGCGCCCTGTGCTCTTCACAGATGAAAGCAGGTTCACACTGAGCCCGTGACAGAGTCTGGAGACGCCGTGGAGAACGTTCTGCTGCCTGCAACATCCTCCAGCATGACCGGTTTGGCGGTGGGTCAGTCATGGTGTGGGGTGGCATTTCTTTGGGGGGCCGCACAGCCCTCCATGTGCTCGCCAAAGGTAGCCTGACTGCCATTAGGTACCGAGATGAGATCCTCAGACCCCTTGTGAGACCATATGCTGGTGCGGTTGGCCTTGGGTTCCTCCTAATGCAAGACAATGCTAGACCTCATGTGGCTGGACTGTGTCAGCAGTTCCTGCAAGAGGAAGGCATTGATGCAATGGACTGGCCCGTCCGTTCCCGCAGACCTGAATCCAATTGAGCACATCTGGGACATCATGTCTCGCTCCATCCACCATCTGTTGCACCACAGACTGTCCAGGAGTTGGCGGATGCTTTAGTCCAGGTCTGGGAGGAGATCCCTCATGAGACCATCCGCCACCTCATCAGGAGCATGCCCAGGCGTTGTAGGGAGGTCATACAGGCACGTGGAGGCCACACACACTACTTAGCCTCATTTTGACTTGTTTTAAGGACATTACATCAAAGTTGGATCAGCCTGTGGTGTGGTTTTCCACTTTAATTTTGAGTGTGACTCCAAATCCAGACCTCCATGGGTTGATGCATTTGATTTCCATTGATACATTTTGTGTGATTTTGTCGTCAGCACATTCAACTATGTAAAGAAAAAAGTATCTAATAAGAATATTTCATTCATTCATATCTAGGATGTGTTATTTTAGTTTTTTTTTTAGCATTGTATATACTTTTTTTGCTGGCGTTCGATAAGAACTCCCCCTTGTTCTGCCAACAACTTGAGCGCATCGCTCTCTTGCGGCAATGTTTGTAAACACAGAAAGGAGTCTATTGTTAGCTCTCCAAGAATAGGCTTGGAGAGCCTGTACTAGAAGCACTCAGGCTAAGGTTACACAAAGCAACTTTAACGCAATTTTAGTTGGTGACATCCTCTCAAGCAACTTTGTTGTTACATGAAGCAACTCAAACGCCATTAAAATGGCATGCAACTGGCAAACAAATTGAAGCTGCGTGTTTGAGGGTTCCAAACTCGCCCCATGTCATCTGTTGCATTACGTCGTGGTTTCACAAATTATTTGTTTATCCAACCGTTTGGTTATTGTAACAGAGATTTGTGTTCTCCTCGAAATTACATGTATTGACTGTTAAACCATGTACACAAATTTGCATACATCTTGTTTTTATTGGCTGTTGCTGCAACTAGTTGCACAGAGTTGAAAAGTTTCAATTGAATGCAACAAAGTTGCAGATGAGTTACTTATTAGTTGCAAGAGGGTGTTGGTGTTTCATGAAGCAATCAAGAAGCAACTAAAATAGAATGCAAGTTGCGTCCTGTATTGGCAGCCATACAATCAACCTCATTGGTTTAATTGGAATGGGCTGGCAGTCTACACTGTTCTTCAAGGAAATGCAATTTTCGGAAATTGTTAAAAGTAGTCCTTGTGCATAGAGTTGTATGGGTTGTGTAAATAAACAGTCATTCGTTTATGTTTTACATACATTTTAAAGTGAAACATCTGAGTCTCGCGTAATTCCGTTACTATGGAATTGCACTGAAGCCTTCTGTACAGGCATGGGCGTGGTTGAGAGGATGAGGCATGTCGCGTCGCTTCCTTAGCAACCAAAATGGCAAGTGGCAACAGCTCGCCGTCGAGAAATATACTTACTGGCTGATTTTAGCTATTAAAGAAACCAGATAACGCCACATTTGATGGGCAAACAATTGCTAGATACTTGTTAAAAAAATTGTTATTAGCAAGCTTTGTAAAGAAGGGACATGCAGGTTTCTTAGTTGTAGCGTTTTGCGAAAGTTGTGGTGACATTATTTTATGTGCTGCTGACGTTGCTACGTTACCTCCTCTAACGTTAGCTGACTTCGACCAGTTCTTGAAACGTTTACAAAGTTACATTTGTTTAAATAGCGCAGTAACTAGTATGTAGAGGTAAACATTTCTTTACATTCTTCAACATGGAAACTCAGGTAAGTTTGCTCTAACATGACCCACATAATGTTAGCTAAGTTACTAAAGTTGGTTGAGATGGAACCTGAACAGAAAAAGTTGTTTGAGACGGAAATCTAACATATCAATTATTCATTTATAGACAAACTGGAATTAAAGCCAGACTAAGTCAGTGGCACAGATGGAACTGTCCAAGTAGACACATCCAACTCCTTCAAATGTTGATATTTGTTTGTGTTGACAACCAAACATAATTAAAATTCACTAAGTATCTTTACATTTTAAATCAACCTGTGCTTGAAACCACGATGCCGTTTGTTTTGGGGGGTTGAATCCTGTGTTAAATTGAAACACTGAAATTGAAACACACATTGAAATAGCTTTTGATGACTTTGTAAATAGCATCAGGGTTGGGCCTGGTTATTAATTTGCTGCTCATGACTCAACAATCATCACATTGGTAATAGTCATTGGAAAATATCATAGCTAAGCAGGGCTGGGCTGGGCTTGGTTAAAACCATGTATGGGAGACCAAAAGGTAGCTTTAGATAGACACATTCTCCAGTTAGAAGTGCCTCCCAGCCTATTGTTTTTTTTTCTCTGATAGTTGAAGATCTGACGTTGTCTTAAAGGTATAAATTAAACATATTTTATACAAGGTTTGACTATGTTAAAATTTGGTTACCATGATGACATAATCCTGTGGTTGAAATTGAATCCTGAAAACAATTGACGTCTTCTGGCTAGGGGAGTTTAGTTAAGTGCACTAACATGCATCTCTTGCGGTACCGTTTTGGAGATATAAGGTCAGAACGTATCTTTCATATCAGCGAGAAATAGTTTTTGAAAATAAAAGGTCAAATTTACCTTTATAGAATTAGGGTTTCCACGGTCATATTTCAGAGTCGACTACCTATCCTAATGACATATCTGCAACTCTGAACAGCTGTGTGGAACCAGAAGACTTGTTGTCACTGAAAAATTCTGTCAGCGGCAACTGTGTTAAAACAGTTAAAACAGTGTAAGTGTATATTCTGCATTGTGAAATTATTTTCATGTGATGTCAAAGTAGAGACCTTTATATTTTTAGAACCGTACCGCATTATTCAATTCATTTTTAGATGTAAACTCAGCAAACAAAGAAACGTCCTCTCACTGTCAACTGCGTTTATTTTCAGCAAACTTAACATTTTTTACATTTATTTTATTTCACCTTTATTTAACCAGGTAGGCTAGTTGAGAACAAGTTCTCATTTGCAACTGCGACCTGGCCAAGATAAAGCATAGCAGTGTGAACAGACAACACAGAGTTACACATGGAGTAAACAATTAACAAGTCAATAACACAGTAGAAAAAAAAGGGGAGTCTATATACAATGTGTGCAAAGGGCATGAGGAGGTAGGCGATTAATTACAATTTTGCAGATTAACACTGGAGTGATAAATGATCAGATGATCATGTACGGGTAGAGATAGTGGTGTGCAAAAGAGCAGAAAAGTAAATAAATAAAAACTGTGGGGATGAGGTAGGTGAAAATGGGTGGGCTATTTACCAATAGACTATGTACAGCTGCAGCGATCGGTTAGCTGCTCAGATAGCTGATGTTTGAAGTTGGTGAGGGAGATAAAAGTCTCCAACTTCAGCGATTTTTGCAATTCGTTCCCGTCACAGGCAGCAGAGTAATGGAACGAAAGGCGTCCGAATGAGGTGTTGGCTTTAGGGATGATCAGTGAGATACACCTGCTGGAGCGCGTGCTACGGATGAGTGTTGCCATTGTGACCAGTGAACTGAGATAAGGCGGAGCTTTACCTAGCATGGCCTTGTAGATGACCTGGAGCCAGTGGGTCTGGCGACGAATATGTAGCGAGGGCCAGCCGACTAGAGCATACAAGTCGCAGTGGTGGGTGGTATAAGGTGCTTTAGTGACAAAACGGATGGCACTGTGATAAACTGCATCCAGTTTGCTGAGTAGAGTGTTGGAAGCAATTTTGTAGATGACATCGTCGAGGATCGGTAGGATAGTCAGTTTTACTAGGGTAAGCTTGGCAGCGTGAGTGAAGGAGGCTTTGTTGCGGAATAGAAAGCCGACTCTTGATTTGATTTTCGATTGGAGATGTTTGATATGAGTCTGGAAGGAGAGTTTGCAGTCTCGCCAGACACCTAGGTACTTATAGATGTCCACATATTCAAGGTCAGAACCATCCAGGGTGGTGATGCTAGTCGGGCATGCAGGTGCAGGCAGCGATCGGTTGAAAAGCATGCATTTGGTTTTACTAGCGTTTAAGAGCAGTTGGAGGCCACGGAAGGAGTGTTGTATGGCATTGAAGCTCGTTTGGAGGTTAGAGAGCACAGTGTCCAATGACGGGCCGAAAGTATATAGAATGGTGTCGTCTGCGTAGAGGTGGATCAGGGAATCGCCCGCAGCAAGAGCAACATCATTGATATATACAGAGAAAAGTGTCGGCCCGAGAATTGAACCCTGTGGCACCCCCATAGATACTGCCAGAGGACCGGACAGCATGCCCTCCGATTTGACACACTGAACTCTGTCTGCAAAGTAATTGGTGAACCAGGCAAGGCAGTCATTCGAAAAACCGAGGCTACTGAGTCTGCCGATAAGAATATGGTGATTGACAGAGTCGAAAGCCTTGGCAAGGTCGATGAAGACGGCTGCACAGTACTGTCTTTTATCGATGGCGGTTATGATATCGTTTAGTACCTTGAGTGTGGCTGAGGTGCACCCGTGACCGGCTCGGAAACCAGATTGCACAGCGGAGAAGGTACGGTGGGATTCAAGATGGTCAGTGACCTGTTTGTTGACTTGGCTTTCGAAGACCTTAGATAGGCAGGGCAGAATGGATATAGGTCTGTAACAGTTTGGGTCCAGGGTGTCTCCCCTTTGAAGAGGGGGATGACTGCGGCAGCTTTCAATCCTTGGGGATCTCAGACGATATGAAAGAGAGGTTGAACAGGCTGGTAATAGGGGTTGCGACAATGGCGGCGGATAGTTTCAGAAATAGAGGGTCCAGATTGTCAAGTCCAGCTGATTTATACGGGTCCAGGTTTTGCAGCTCTTTCAGAACATCTGCTATCTGGATTTGGGTAAAGGAGAACCCAGAGATGCTTGGGCGAGGAGCTGCGGGGGGCTGTTGGCCGAGGTAGGAGTAGCCAGGAGGAAGGCATGGCCAGCCGTTGAGAAATGCTTGTTGAAGTTTTCGATAATCATGGTGGTGACCTTGTTACCTAGCCTCAGTGCAGTGGGCAGCTGGGAGGAGGTGCTCTTGTTCTCCATGGACTTCAGTGTCCCAGAACTTTTTGGAGTTGGAGCTACAGGATGCAAACTTCTGCCTGAAGAAGCTGGCCTTAGCTTTCCTGACTGACTGTGCGTATTGGTTCCTGACTTCCCTGAACAGTTGCATATCGCGGGGACTATTCGATGCTATTGCAGTCCGCCACAGGATGTTTTTTGTGCTGGTCGAGGGCAGTCAGGTCTGGAGTGAACCAAGGGCTGTATCTGTTCTTAGTTCTGCATTTTTTGAATGGAGCATGCTTATCTAAAATGGTGAGGAAGTTACTTTTAAAGAATGACCAGGCATCCTCAACTGACGGGATGAGGTCAATGTCCTTCCAGGATACCCGGGCCAGGTCGATTAGAAAGGCATGTGTAAATATTTGTATGAACATAACAAGATTCAACAACTGAGACATAAACTGAACATGTTCCACAGACATGTGGCTAACATAAATAGAATAATGTGTCCCTGAACAAAGGGGGGGTCAAAATCAAAAGTAACAGTTAGTATCTGGTGTGGCCACCAGCTGTATTAAGTACTGCAGTGCATCTCCTCCTCATGGTCTGCATCATATTTGCCAGTTCTTGCTGTGAGATGTTACCCCACTCTTCCACCAAGGCACCTGCAAGTTCCCAGACATTTCAGAGGGGAATGGCACTAGCCTTCACCCTCCGATCCAACAGGTCCCAGACGTGCTCAATGGGAATGAGACCCGGGCTCATCGCTGGCCAAGGCAGAACACTGACATTCCTGTCTTGCATGAAAACACGCACAGAACGAGCAGTATGGCTGGTGGCATTGTCATGCGGGAGGGTCATGTCAGGATGAGCCTGTAGGAAGGGTACCACATGAGGGAGGAGGATGTCTTCCCTGTAACGCACAGCGTTGAGATCGCCTGCAATGACAACAAGCTCAATACGATGATGTAATGACACACCGCCCCAGACCATGACGGACCCTCCACCTCCAAATCGATCCCGTTCCAGAGTACATTGCGGAGAATCTGAGCACTGATGGAGGGATTGTGCATTCCTGGTGTATCGCAGGCAGTTGTTGTTGCCATCCTGTACCTGTCCCTCAGGTGTTATGTTTGGATGTACCGATCCTGTGCAGGTGTTGTTACACGTGGTTTGCCCCTGCGAGGACGATCAGCTGTCCATCCTGTCTCCCTGTAGCGCTGTTTTGGGCGTCTCACAGTATGGACATTGCAATTTATTGCCCTGGCCACATCTGCAGTCATCATACCTCCTTGCAGCATGCCTAAGGCACGTTCACGCAGTTGAGCAGGGACCCTGGGCATCTTTCTTTTGGTGTTTTTCAGAGTCAGTAGAAAGGTCTCTTTAGTTGTTCTAAGTTTTCATAACTGTTACTGTAATTGCCTACCGTCTGTAAGCTGACAGTGTCTTAACGACCGTTCCACAGGTGCCTGTTCATTAATTCTTTATGGTTCATTGAACAAGCATGGGAAACAGTGTTTCAATTGTTGAAACCCTTTACAATGAAGATCTGTGAAGTTATTTAGATTTTTACAAATTATCTCTGAAAGACAGGGTCCTGAAAAAGGGACGTGTCTTTTTTTGCTGAGTTTAGTATTTGGTTGTTTTGGCAGCCATAGCCAATTAGCCTCTAAACAGAACATGTATGGATGGTCCTTGGACTATAAGGAGTAACGTTAGGCTCTCTTTGTCCATTTCCAGCTAAGGAACAGCAGGACAGACTGTGGCTTAAAATACATTTTGAAGCTACATTATTTGTTTACAAAGATTGAAATTACAACAAAAACAAACATTTCGCATAATATTGTTATGTACCTTGGTACCTAGGCTGTAATTACATTCTTCAGCAATCAATGGATATACAGTCATTTGAAAAAGTAAATACACCCCCTGGAAAGTAATTATTATTTGTTTTTAACATATTTGGACACATGGATATTTGAGCTAAATTCCAAACACATTCATCGATAAAGGTAACCCAATTTAACAAATCACAAAAACAACAAAAAAATGTTGAAAATGTTATGCAATTAAAATAAACAAAAATGCAATTTCCTTATGTGGAAAAATGTAATAGACCCCTACCTTTACCATCACATAAAATGGCTAAAATTAGAATCAGGTGCACCAAAACAGGTGCAAATTATTAGGAAATCATTAGAGTAACTTAGTCTGGTTGGTTTTAACCATATGGGTATGTGATAACACATCATGCCACTATCAAAATACCTATCCGAGGCCCTTAGATTATTCATGCCCACGAGTCTGAGAGGAATTACAAATCCAGTTCCAAGTATTTCGAAGTACATCATTCCACTGTCCGATTGATCATCTACAAATGGAGAAAATTCCAGACCACTGGCAATCTACCTAGGACAGGTCGTCCCACCAAATTCAGCCTAATAGCTGACCGAAAGATGCTCATAGAAGTCTTAAAGAACCCCAGGGTAACATCAAGGGATCTACAGGCCTCTCTTGCCACAATCAATGTCGAAGTGCATGAGTCAACTGTCAGAAAGAGACTGAACAAACTTGGCCTACATGCGAGGTCAGGAAGGAAGAAGCCCCTGCTCTCAAAAAATAATATTAAGACACAACTGACATCTCCAGACAACACCTGGGTAAAGACCAAACTACTGGAACAATGTGATCTGGACAGGCGAAAACAAAACACTGCCTTTGAACAGAAGAACCTCATACCAACAGTAAAGTGTGGAGGCGGTGGCATTATGGTTTGGGGCTGCTTTGCTGCCTCAGAGCCTGGCCAACTTGCCATCATTTAGTCAACCATGAATTCCATATTGTACCAGAGAATTATTCAGGAGAATGTGAGGCCATCTGTCAAAAAGCTGAAGCTGAACCGTACGTGGATCTTGCAACAGGACAATGATCCAAAACACACAGCAAAACTAAAACAGAATGTCTCAAAGAGAAGAAATGTGGGGTTATGGAATGGCCGAGTCAAAGCCCAGATCTCAATCCTGTCAAAATGCTGTGGGTGGACTTGAAGCGGGCCGTGCATGCAAGAAAGCCCTCAAACATGACCCAATTGAATCAGTACTGTAAAGAAGAATGGGCAAAAATTCCTCCCAGTCGATGTAAAAGATTGATACAGTTACTAGAAACGGCTACATTAAGTTATTTCAGCCAAAGTGGGCAACACCAGCTATTGAAACTAGCAATGTACTTATTTTTTCTGCATTTCTTTTGATTTTCGTTTAATAAAGTATAATCTTTCATATATTCAGTGGTGCGAACAAGTATTTGATACACTGCCGATTTTGCAGGTCTGTAATTTTTTACCATAGGTACACTTCAACTGTGAGAGACGGAATCTAAAACAAAAATCCAGAAAATCACGTTGTATTATTTTAAAGTAATTAATTTGCATTTTATTGCATGACATACGTATTGGATCACCTACCAACCAGTAAGAATTCCGGCTCTCACAGACCTGCCAGTTTTTCTTTAAGAAGCCCTCCTGTTCTCCAATCATTAACCTGTATTAACTGCACCCGTTTGAACTCGTTACCTGTATAAAAGACACCTGTCCACACACTCAATCAAACTGACTCCAACCTCTCCACAATGGCCAAGACCAGAGAGCTGTGTAAGGACATCAGGGATAAAATTGTAGACCTGCACAAGGCTCGGATGGGCTACAGGACAATAGGCAAGCAGCTTGGTGAGAAGGCAACAACTGTTGCCGCAATTATTAGAAAATGGAAGAAGTTCAAGATGACGGTCAATCACGCTCTGTCTGGGGCTCCATGCAAGATCTCACCTCGTGGGGCATCAATGATCATGAGGAAGGTGAGGGATCAGCCCAGAACTACACGGCAGGACCTGGTCAATGACCTGAAGAGAGCTGGGACCAGTCTCAAAGAAAACCATTAGTAACACACTACGCCATCATGGATTAAAATTTTGCAGCGCATGCAAGGTCCCCCTGATCAAATCAGCGCATGTACAGGCCCATCTGAAGTTTGGGGATGCTTTTCTGCAAAGGGGACAGGACGACTGCACCATATTGAGGGGAGGATGGATGGGGCCATGTATCGCGAGATCTTGGCCAACAACCTCCTTCCCTCAGTAAGAGCATTGAAGATGGGTCGTGGCTGGGTCTTCCAGCATGACAACGACCCGAAACACACAGCCAGGGCAACTATAAGGAGTGGCTCCATAAGAAGCATCTCAAGGTCCTGGAGTGGCCTAGCCAGTCTCCAGACTTGAACCCAATAGAAAATCTTTGGAGGGAGCTCAAAGTCCGCATTGCCCAGCGACAACCCCGAAACCTGAAGGATCTGGAGAAGGTCTGTATGGAGGAGTGGGTCAAAAACCCTTCTGCAGTGTGTGCAAACCTGGTCAAGAACTACAGGAAACGTTTGATCTCTGTAATTGCAAACAAATGTTTCTGTACCAAATATTAAGGTCTGCTTTTCTGATGTATCAAATACTTATGTCATGCAATAAAATGAATGCAAATGAATTACTTATTAAAAATCATACAATGTGATTTTCTGGATTTTTGTTTTAGATTACGTTTCTCACATTTGAAGTGTACCTATGATAAAAATTACAGACCTCTACAAATCAAACCAAATCAAATTTTATTTGTCACATACACATGGTTTGTAAGTAGGAAACACTGCCGATTTAGCATATTATCAAATACTTGTTCTCCCTACTGTGCTAGTCAAACGTTTGGACACATCCAGGGTTTTTCTATATTTCTACTATTTAATACATTTTAGAATAATAGTGAAGACATCAACTATGGAATCATGTAGTAACCAAAAAAAGTGACACAACTAAATATATTTTAAATTCTTCAAAGCAGCCACCCTTTGCCTTGATTAGAGCTTTGCACACTCTCAACCAGCTTCAACTGGAATGCTTTTCCAACAGTCTTGAAGGAGTTCCCACATAATATGCTGAACACTTGTTGGCTGCTTTTCCTTTACTCTGCGGTCCAACTCATCCCAAACCATCTCAATTGGTTTGAGGTCGGGTGATTGTGTAGACCAGGTCATCTGATGCAGCACTCCAACACTCTCCTTCTTGGTCAAATAGCCCTTACACAGCCTGGGGGTGGGTTGGGTCATTGTCCTGTTGAAAAACAAATGATAGTCCCACTAAGCGCAAACCAAATGGGATGGCGTATCGCTGTAGAATGCTGTGGTAGCCATGCTGGTTAAGTGTGCCTTTAATTCTAAATAAATCACTGACAGCATCACCAGCAAAGCACCCCCACACCATCACACCTTCTCCATGCTTCACGGTGGGATCCACACCTGCGGAAATCATCCATTCACCTTCTCTGCATCTCACAAAGACACTGCGGTTGGAACCAAAAATCTAAAATTTGACAGATTTTCAGCTGTCTAAAGTGCATTACTCGTGTTTCTTGGCCCAAGCAAGTCTCTTCTTATTATTGGTGTCCTTTCATAGTGGTTTCTTTGCAGCAATTCGAGCATGAAGCATTCACGCAGTCTCCTCTGAACAGTTGATGTTGAGATGTATCTGTTACTTGAACTCTGTGAAGCATTTATTTTGGCTGCAATTTCTGAGGCTGGCAATGCTAATGAACTTATCCTCTGGAGCATAGGTACCTCTGGGTCTTCCTTTCCTGTGGTGGTCCTCATGAGAGCCAGTTTCATCATAGCGCCTAATGGTTTTTGTCACTGCACTTAAAGAAATGTTCAAAGTTCTTGAAATTTTCTGTATTGACTGACCTTAATTTCTTAAAGTAGTGATGGACTGTCATTTCTCTTCACTTATTTGAACTGTTCTTGCCATAATATGGACTTGGTCTTTTACCAAATAGGTTTATTTGGTAAAACAACACAACTGATTGGCTCAAACGCATTAAGAAGGAAAGAAATTCCACAAATGGACTTTTAACTGTTCAGACCTGTTAATTGAAATGCATTCTAGGTGACTAACTTATGAAGCTGGTTGAGAGATTGCCAAGAGTGTGCAAAGCTTTTTTGGTTACTACATGATTCTATATGTGTTATTTCGTAGTTTTGATGACTTCATTATTATTCTACAATGTCAAAAAAATCTTCCCATAAGGTCAAGCAAAGAGGCACTGAGTTTGAAGGTAGGCTGTGAACTACATCCACAGGTACACCTCCAATTGACTCAAATAATGTCAATTAGCCTACCAGAAGCTTCTAAAGCCATGACATCATTTTCTGGAATATTCCAAGCTGTTTAAAAGCACAGTCAATTTAGTGTATGTAAACTTCTGACCCACTGGAATTGTGATGCAGTGAATTACAAGTGAAATAATCTGTCTGTAAACAATTGTTGTAAAAATTACATGCACAAAGTAGATGTCCTCACCGACTTGCCAAAACTATAGTTTGCTAACAAGACACTTGTGGATTGGTTGATAAACAAATGTTAATGACTCCAACCTAAGTGTACGTAAACTCTCGACTTCAGCTGTGTATATATAGTGCTTTTGGAAAGTATTCAGACTCCTTGACTTTGTCCACATTTTGTTACATTACAGCCTTATTCTAAAATGTGTTAAAACAATTGTTAACATTTCATCAATCTATGCACTATACCCCATTATGACAAAGCAAAAACAGGTTTCAGACCCTTTCCTCAGTACTTTGTTGAAGAAACTTTGGCAGAGATTACAGTCTTTAGTCTTCTTGGGTATGACACTACAAGCTTCGCACGCCTGTATTTGGGAAGTCTCTCCCATTTTTCTCTGCAGATCCTCTCAAGCTTTGTCAGGTTGGATTGGGAGCGTCGCTGTACAGCTATTTTCAGGTCTGTCCAGAGATATTTGATCGGGTTCAAGTCCGGGCTATGGTTGGTACTCTCAAGGACATTCCGAGACATGTCCTGAAGCCACTCCTGCATTGTCTTAGCTGTGTGCTTAGGGTCGTTGTCCTGTTGGAAGGTGAACCTTCGCCCCCAGTCTGAGGTCCTGAGCACTCTGGAGCAGGTTTTCCTCAATGATCTCTCTCTACTTTTCTCTGTTCATCTAGCCCTCGATCCTGACTAGGCTCCCAGTCCCTGCCTCTGAAAAACATCCCCACAGTATGATGCTTCCCCCACCATGCTTCACCGTAGGGATGGTGCAAGGTTTCCTCCAGACGTGACGCTTTGCATTCAGGAAACCGAGTTCAATCTTGGTTTCATCAGACCAGAGAATCTTGTTTCTCATGGTCTGAGAGTCCTGTGCTCAATTTCAAGTCTCATAGCAAAGGGTCTGTATACTTATGTAAATAAGGGATTTCTGTTTCTATTTTTGAAGAACATGTTTTCACTTTGTCATTCTGGGCTATTGTGTATAGATTGATAGGGGAACATTTAATTTAATCAATTTTAGAAAAAGGATCTAACAAAATGTGGAAAAAGTCAAGGGGTCTGAATAATTTCCGATTGTTACTCAGTGACATTTGTCATGTTCAACGTTGTTCAATGTTCAACGTTCTCTTCACAGAAGTGTTTGCATAATAAGAAGCTGCCCAAGATCCCTGACAGTCCAAACCGCCTCCTACCACAACTTCCACAGGTACGCTGCCTAACATCAGTCTCCCAGGCTTTGGCAATTGCTAACCAGTAAGCCTATCTAACAGACGAGTTTGTCCAATATAGGCTAAGCATAATGTCTTGGTTTTGCTTCATAGAAAGTGTGGGTGGTGTAACTCAAATAACTAACCATCTAATTGTTACATTTCCAATTATTTTTGATTTATTAGTCCCATACTCTCTCGTTTTGCACTAAACTATTAATTTATATCTGTCTTCAAAGATCCGCTCCAAACCCCAGTGGCAGGAGACAGCTCCTGCCTTTGTCCTGCAGCCGCCAGTCAGAGGAGAGTCCCATGGCTTTGGGGCGGCAGTTAGACTGTCCAGTAAGTTATGTCCTCACTGATATAGGCTAGTAGCAAATAGGACATAGTTTCAACTTCGTTATAGTTTTTAAAACATAATTAACCAAAGGTGACTCAAATGGGGAACAGCATATATGTTGCAATCAATGAGTAGACATAGCTTCTTACAAAAACAACTATACTTGTTGAACATACACACACCCTCCACAAACTGTAAATTGAGTGGTAAAAAAATTATGGATTTTGTAACTGACTTCCCTCACCATGTTTTTTTCTTAGCCTCACATACTGTAACTGCGTGGAATATAATCCCTTCATCCCAATGCCCCATATGTTTCTTTGTGACCAATATGATAAAGTCCATCCACTGTATCTGTGTGGATAAGGCAATAATATGCTTTATAATCCCCCCTATAAGTGTCTTATGTGACCTATAATGACGTGTCTCCACTGTCCACTGTAGGAGATGTGCTGGGTGGAGGGTCGGGAACCAGGCGTTACCAGAGCCTGAGCAGAGGCCTGGAGGACTCCCAGAGCAGAGAGGCCGGCCTGTCATCAGAGTCCTCCAAACATCGCAGCAGTAGCCACACTCAGCCCAAAAAAGACCGGGAGCAGTTCCGCAGTGCCCTGGTCAGCATAATCCTGTGAGTCCAATCAAATAATCAATCAATCCATATATTGCCTATTCATCCCCTTCCATCCAAGCATCCACATACCGACTCACCCGACATTCGTTAGCACTTTTCAACATACAACATTCTCCTTTCACTAAATTACCCCCTGTTTCAGGCAGCATGAATCTGCCAGTGGCAAAACCATTTTGGAGGACAGTCAGCCCCCTACCTGTGGGTCCCCCACAGCTACAGAGAAGGATATCCTGGTAAGGGAAGGTGACATTTTGGTATATATTGTTAATTAATAGGTCAAAAAATGTATGTAGCAACTGTGGATTAGCTCTTTAATGTGTCTTATCTTTTTATGTCCACCTTGTCAGAGATATTACTATTACATTCGCAATGGGATCGACACAGAGCATGTGGCAGCCATGGAGGACTCCTGGCTGGAGAATGTTCTGGACCTGGTGCCCACTCACCTGAAGAGGCTG
This sequence comes from Oncorhynchus keta, assembly GCF_023373465.1. NCBI lineage: Eukaryota > Metazoa > Chordata > Actinopteri > Salmoniformes > Salmonidae > Oncorhynchus > Oncorhynchus keta. The sequence goes on along the minus strand of NC_068454.1, from coordinate 46,677,352 downwards.
ACTAGGACCATAGAGCTGCTATCAGACGAGATGAAGGAGGACTACCTGCTCAGTGTGAAGAAAGCCATCGGTACCTAACCCAACACAAATCCATCTGTGTTCTTTAAGTTATCATTAAGACATATCTGTCTGTAGACTGAGATTTTTCTCTAGATTCTGTTCTAAATGTGCATATCTATTATTAGTCTTTTGCTGCACAGTCTTGCTTTTTAATTAGTCATGTTGTTTTGTTGCCGCTGTTTGCAGTGGATTTCGTACTTCGGGACCCGAGGGAAAACGATGAAGACAAGGTCAAAGATGTTCCTCCTCACAGAGTTGAGTAAGTCCCATAAAATGGAGAGAATGTGACAATGTGTGCAGTACTTTGAAATACACTTGGTCCTATTACATGGACAGAAACCACATGGGCTCAGATTAATTGGCTATAGAAAAAAAGGAATGTTTCCTTAGTGTTTTGTTGCTCCCGAACTATTGTTTAATAAAGCAACATTTTGACCGTCATGGTCTTCAGTTACTTGACGAAGACCATGTTGGTTGAAATGTTCTAAGTAGCCTTTTTTGTCAAATTGTATTCCTCTTAAAAATATTAAACTTCTTCTTATCCTCTTTTCCTTGCTGTACATCATTTAAGAATGGAGGTGGTCCCTAAACCATGGAACAAATCATTCCTTCATGCCCAAAAGAGGATGAGAGATAAGTTGCATTCCATCAACCCCACTATGCTGTCAGTGCTGGACCTGTGGCATGTGTCTTTCAAGTGAGAACACTTCTATCATATCCTTCTATCCTATTCTTATAGTCTTATTTCTTTCTATAATTTTCTTCTCTTTCATGGTCCCAAGCCTTTATATTCAGTATTGCCATCTTTTCTGCTCTATGTCTGCCTCTCTTTTTCTTTAATCTCTCACCCCCTGCGTTCTCCTTGTAGGAAGATGCGTCTCATCGATGTTGAGGAGTTCCAGAACAGGCAGGAGTCTATGGAGCTCTCCATCTTCCAGCATCTAGTCACCAGACACATTGAGTGTGCCAAGGACATCCTCCTCAAAAAGTACGAGTACATGTAATAGAGTAGGTCCCCACTGGGCTAGAACCAGTGACCTGCATACTAACACTTTACACTTACATTTCCTGTCGCCCCACAAAAGCCATGTCCCTTGCTGAAAAAGGAAACAACTACTTCAGGTCTCAGGAGGATTGATGTCACTTGCAGGATGAATACTACTACTAGCAAGCGATTCCACATGGACTTTTGTTAGTTTCTGACAAACAATGAAAAACTAACAGACAAGTAGTCAAAGCTCAAACCATGTTTATTCACCCACTGGGTCAAAAGGCTGCAAAGACATGTTTACTCAAGCACATATATTTATACCCTCCTAGGCGGAGTCCACTCCTTGCAACTCTAGACAGCCAATGCATCTCTTTTGCTAGGCAAGACCTTAAGTGGTGACTGTTCCTTCTCACTTCATCTGACCTGACCTCGGCCCAAATCCTCACAACTTCTTAAATCATGGCTGTCCTACCTTATCTTTTACTGAAACCAGACGGTTACCATTTTCCTCTCCCTATAGGATCCTTGAGATTTAACAATAACATGTTCTAACAGAATGGAAACTCTCTGCACTCCTCCTTCCTCACTCAGTAACTTTCCATACACCTAGTTGTTATCCCTCCATTGACCTCAACATATACATTCATTATACAGCAAACAAATAAGTTCTAATTTTTAATATGGTAACATGAAAAAGCATATTTCATGCTATAATCCAACACTTGATACCAGTGGAGGCTGCTGAGGGAAGGACAGCTCATTATAATGGCTGGAACAGAGCAAATGGAATGGCATCATGGAAACCTTAGGTGTTTCTCAAAATGCATACTACCGTGCTCTGAGCACGCAAATTGGGGCATGGCAGGGTCAGAGTAACAATCAAGGTATGTGAAATGGAGCACGCATTCGAGAAGCGTACTTCGTTTGTAAACATTTTGAAGCATGCATCGATGCAAGCTTCAACGGAAAGTATGCAAAGAAATATGACGCAGCAAAGTAAAAAATGACGCACGATTTCTTTAAATCAATGGCGGACATTATATGAGCTGAAGCGATAATGAAATGCTGACTATTCACATGTCATATGTTGCCTGACCACACTATTTTATCTTGATACATGCTGTGTTAGTTTTGGCATGTTTACCTGCCTACGTACTATAGATCGCAAGGCCATGAGTCAATAGGGCTAACTGTCTAGTCCTTCTGTAGCTCAGTTGGTAGAGCATGGCGCTTGTAACGCCAGGGTAGTGGGTTCGATTCCCGGGACCACCCATACGTAGAATGTATGCACACATGACTGTAAGTCGCTTTGGATAAAAGCGTCTGCTAAATGGCATATATTATTATTATTATTACTGTTAGCTAGCTAGAAAGCCACAAAGAATTGTTAGGTAGCTACCCAAGAAGAATTGACATCTATCTTGCATAATATTTGTTTTTTTGTTCATTTTTACTTGTTAAACAACCTGACTAGATAGATTTTTATGATTCACATATAGCTAGCTGATAGTTTTGAAGTAAAACGGTTGCTTTGTGTATATCTTGTTTGGTCTATTGTTGCCATTGTCCTGGCTGGAAGAAGGTTCAGTGAATGGGGAGGTGAAACGTGAGGTAATACAGTAGGGGGAGTGCTTCTGAAATGTAATGTTTTATGCATTCTCCACACTCACATCCTCACAAGAACTTACACAAGAGAGCAACGTCGGAGATTACACTTGGAGCATGAGAGTGTGGAGCACAGTAGAATGCATATTGAGAAACACCCCATGTGTTTGATGTATTTGATACCATTCCACTTATTCCGCTCCAACCATTACCATGAGCCTGTCTTCCCCAATTAAGGTGCCACCAACCTCCTGTGCTTGATACAACCGAACACCTAAAAATAACTGTAGCAGGCTTCCGTGGTGGCATGTCAGTGAAAAGTAGCATCTTAGTCGGGCTGTTTCTTGTCTTCCATTTCTAACCTATACCCTAACTTTGTGCTTATGAACAGGTGGTTTCCCGAAGTTCAGCACATTTACTACCAGGGGAACAAACGCAAGCTGGTCCCCAGCAACACCAACGCAGCCAAACTGCAGTCCTTCTTCAACTGTGTGGCTGCCCTGATGGCCTCACAGCTCCAGAGTCTAGCACTGGAGTCCATCCAGGATTACACACACCTCATTTCCCAGGACCCGGTAACTACAATACACACACACACACACACACACACACACGCACACGCACACGCACACGCACACGCACACACACACACACACACACACACACACACACACACGCACGCTCAGTGTATGCCAGTCATTTTGATTTTGGGGTCCTATCTCCCAGTACTCGGTGAGGGCCTATGAGCACCCTGGCTTTGTCCTGCGTCTGATCCTGGATCAGAATGACATCAAGTTTGAGCCTGACTTCAAAGACTTTGAGGTCATCCTTCTCAACGTCTACGACATCATGCTGAAATCTATCAGCTTGGTGCCGCGCGTGGAGACCAAGCTCTACTCAGAATGGGTAATATATACGTGTGTGTGTGTGTGTGTTGGGATGACAGTGCCACTGTGTATCTCTTTGGCTTGAATTTGAGAAGTAGACATCCTACTGTGTTTGTGTGTCTGTCACTTACCCTCACAATTTACTGCACGAGTGTAAGACTTTAACACCCACCATATCACCTCATCCACCTTCCATCCTACAACACTCTTCCCAAGCCGGGCTGCCAGAGCGGGGGCACACTCAAGCCCATCATCCTCCCAGAGATCATGCAGGCCCAGCAGGAGGAGGTGAGGAGGGTAATCTGGGAGGAGAGCGCCGGGCCTCTGGACCATGTGCGACTCTACGACAAGTACGCTCCCCTGGTGTCCCAGCAGGCCCAGGATGACGTGGAGCAGTTCCTCCGCGAGCAGCATTCCTTCCCAGAGATCATGATAGAGGTCACCCGTTACCAACAGCTGGCAGATGAGATCCAGTACAGCTCCAGCAAGGTGTGGATCTAGTTTATACCGAATGCTACATTTTAGTCCATTTTAAAGATACCCCATGGAAGTTGAATTGCTCATTTTGGCCTCCCCCATCCCACCATACGCCTCTTTATTAACAGAGTTACGTAAAATAAGTACACCTACATTCAAAAGTAAATTAAACTAAGGAAGGTGAAACACATTTTATCTTTATTGAGGACATTTAGGCCTGGGAGATGATAAATATACAAAATGGGGATATACTCGATAGATACTGGGTGCCTGAGGGTATGGACTGTTTGGATTTGTTTGGAGGATATGCTTCACTGCAGTCATTTTGAGCAGTGATAGGCTATTGCAACCACTGTTGGTATTGCGCTTGATAAAGTGTTGCTAGGATTTAGGGATTACAACACTAGTTTCAAGCAGCATTGTTAACAAGCTTTGGCCATTCAAACATTGTTTGCAATAGAGATTTTTTTTTCATTGTCTTCTCTTCCCTGCCATATTGTGCACAACAGGTGGTGCGCCTGGGTATGTTTGAAGTGCACTGCCATGAACTGGTCCGTGCCCTGGTGAAGCGTGCCGAGGGACTGCGGCAACATCTGGTCACACATATGTTGGAAAACCACCAGGAAATGAACAAGAAGTGAGTCACTTTTCTACCATTCTCTCAGAATGAACCTTAGGTCTAAACAAAGCACACACAAAAATCATCCCTGTTGCCATTGCAGAAAGTGCTCTGTCAGAGTGAAGGTTCTCCTCAAGAAATACCTTGGGCATAAAAATACGTTCTGCAATCAAACTTCTCACTTTTGACTAGGGATGGGCGATATATCGGTGAACATATCGGAATCGGACAATATTAGCTAAAAATGCCATCATCGGTATCGGCCGATGTCTAGTTTAGCGCCTGATGTGAAAAACCGATGTCAAAGCTGATGTTCATACCTATATAACGAAGGTACGTGACGTAATGACGCCACGTAAAATGTTGCGCTATACGTGCAACACAGCATTCCTAACTAGCCCACAATGTCTGCTGTGAGGATCAAGCAGTCATTTGAAAGAGTAACAACATTTTAATGAGACAACTCAAAGGCGAAATCCATTATAGCCAAGATAATGGAATTCATTGCCCTTGACAATCAACCGTTCTCTGTTGTAGGTGATATTATTTCTTTCCGACTTGTCGAGCACCAGTTAACACTACCAAGTGCGCTATTATTCCGATGTTGTCCTACCGGAGTTACACAGTAATAGCGTCACAACATACATACTATGGAATGCCGTTTGGATCTTTGCGTGTCAAAAAAGATACAGTAGCACTGTCAAAGCTGTACAAAAAAGTCAGCAAACAAGCAAACTTCGGCCACGAATGATGTGTTTACAATACCGCGTTGGTGATAAAGCATAATGTGTTCGACCACAACTCCTGGGGTAGCTAGCTTTAGCTTGGTACCTAGCTAGCACCAATACAACCAGTCTGAAAACAATGACCAGTAAAAACTTGCAGTCATTTTCATTATTCTTAGCAATGATTTTGGAATCCTTGTGAGTAAGTATTAGCTGGGTTGCCACTTGTTGTTCGCCTATTGAAATTGAACTTCAGGTCATGAAAATAAATAGCTAGCCAGCTACTTAACCCTGTTGCCCAAAGCTAACGTTATAAGCAGCCAGCTAGCTTCATCTGGCTAGTGAGGCTTGACCAGACCGGGTTACGTGTTCGTAAGCTAGCCACAATAAGAATTAGGCACAATAGTAGAATTTTCGGTTTGCCTTCAAAATAAAAGTATGTCATTGACAGTGTTGCAAATGAATACAAATAGTAGAATTATGCCATACTTTTATGAAGGCTAACCGCAAAGTCCACTATTGTGGCTAATCCTTATTGTGGCTAGCTTCACATTAATCAAATAAGAATTGTATTATAAATTAGGGTTATTTTAGATGATGACACCTAGCTATATAGTCAACTGGTTAACTATAGCTACTGAAACAGATTATTTCGTTTTGCTATGTTTTTGAGGAAGAACATTGTTTGCATCCATGAGCTAGCTAGCTTTTTTTTAATGAGCAGCACTGTAGGTCCGCGAGACAACTTTAACAGCATCATAGCATACGTTTCGATGAATCGTTGTGACATATGAAATACGAGTGATAGTGTAATAACTACGTAAAAAATGTATGAATGCTTTAAATTATTATGTGACGTGCAGTCATATTCAGGTCCTGATTGGTCAACAAGCTTATTTGACACATCAAATAGTGTTAAATAGTATGTTAATTGACACGCAAAGACCCTAACTACGTTCCATAGAAATCCTGGTTGAGAATGAAATGACTGAACAAATGAACTAAGGAATCATCACAGCAAGTGAAATAAATAGGTTTTGATTATGTTTTACTGGTAATGGCGACATACCTAAATGCCAACAAAATAACTTTTTGGTGTGTGTGTGTGTGTGTAAACTTTATTTAACTAGGCAAGTCACTTAATAACAAATTCGTATTTACAATGACAGCCTACCCCCCGGCCAAACCGGGCGATGCTCGGCCAATTGTGGGCCGCCCTGTGGGACTCCCAATCACGGCCGGATGTGATACAGCCTGGATTCGAACTAGGGACTTTAGTGACGCCTCTCGCACTGAGATGCAGTGCCTTAGACCGCTGCGTCCATGTGTTTGTGTTAAAGCTTAAAAGGCCGCAAAAAATGTAAATTTTGTTTATCTGTATTTTTCTTTGGCAATGAAAATATCGGATATCGGTATCGGGCCAAAATGTCATATCAGTGCATCACTACTTTTGACCAATACCAAATAGAGCGCATGACCTTAGCTGACCCCACTTCGTGAACATGTTTTTTTTTTTTTTTTTTTTTTTTTTTTACAAAAACAAGTGTTATAGAGCTACATTATTGACCTTCAAATCCCAATACCATTCATAGCTCCCTGTAAAGTGCTATCATTCACTAGTCAGACTTTCATGCTCTGGCCTGGCTGTGCTGCCATGACTCTGAGTTCGCTCTAATATGGTCTGACTGCAGGCTCTGTAATGAATTACCAGATCGCATGTCTGTGTGTGTGTGTGTGTCCTGTGTGTGCCTGTGTGTGTGTGACTGCAGGCTCTGTGATGAATTTGAGAAGATCGCAGATAATGCACTGAGCACCCCTCCCAACACACAGGAACTGATGGAGCTCAAGGTAAGGTCCCCCGTTACACTCACTGCTGTAGTGTGTATCAAGAGTGATTCGAAACCCAGACATAAAATACCATGATTTGGGGCATTTCCAGACTGTAAACTATAGAACAGTCCTTTGGAGGAATGATTGTTGACAGATTTGACATTTGTATATTTTTTATTTATTTATTTTATTTCACCTTTATTTAACCAGGTAGGCAAGTTGAGAACAAGTTCTCATTTACAATTGCGACCTGGCAATCTAAAATAATAATCTAAAAATAATAATACCAAAATTACTGGAATCTTGAGTAATTTTGGTAATTAACAGAATATCTATAGCAATAGTTGCGGTAGATCGAACTCGACCAAAACAATGGAATTGCCATGGAAACACGTGGGGGAAAGGGTCGTGGGGGAAAGATCCTGAATCTCCTCATTGCCCCCCAGAAAAAGTAGCCTACATTTAGGCTATTGTTTATATGTGAATTTCACAGAGTAAAATGATTGTATGGATGTCAACCCCAACGCATGTTCATGTTCATGTCATCGTCACCAATCAACTGCATTATGGTTAAAAACGACTTTGACTACCACCAACGATTTCTGTATGCTAGCTATGCTAACCAGCTTATTGACAGGTTGATTGTTTAGCAATAAAAACAATGTGCACACAACCATGGGACACAACAGATGAGGTTGGCTTAGATTGTTGACAACAGGTAAGCTATATTTCATCTCCAATGTTTATTGAAAAGACAAATACATTTGCAGAATGACCACTCGTTGTTTCTCAAATACTTTGTTAGTTGTTGGTTAGCTAGCGAATTTTAGGCATATTAGCATTGACATGAAATCAGTCAAAACACCTCAAAACAAGACATGATCTCAATCGTGGACTACAGGAAAAGGAGGGTCGAACACGCCCCCATTCACATGGATGGGGTTGTAGTGGGGCGGGTCGAGAGTTTCAAGTTCCTTGGTGTCCACATCACCAACAAACTATCATGGTCTAAGGTTGTGAACAAGGCACGACAACATATTTTCTCCCTCAGGAGACTGAAAAGTTTTGGCATGGGTCTCCAGATCCTCAAAATGCACTATCAAGATAATCCTGACCCGTTGCATCACCGCCTGGTATGGCAACAGCTCGGCATCCAACCGTAAGGCGCTACACAGGGTAGTGTGTACGGCCCAGTACACCACTGGTGCCAAGCTTCCTGCCATCTAGGACCTATATATTAGGCGGTGTCAGAGGAAGGCCCAAAAAATGGTCAAAGACTCCAGTAACTCCAAGTCCTAGACTGTTCTCTCTGCTACTGCACGGCAAGCGGTACCGTAGCGCCAATTCTAGGTCCAAGAGGCTCCTGAACAGCTTCTATTCCCAAGACGTAAGAGTGCTGAACAATTATTCTAATGGCCACCCCCCACTATTTCCATTAATTTTTGTTTTTACACTGCTGCTACTCTCTGTTTATTAACTATGCTAAGGGATTGTAAAAGTAAGCATTTCACCTGTTGTATTCGGCGCATGTGACATAAAATGTGATTTGACTTGATTTGATTTAAAGATGACGCAAGCCACTTACGATTCCCCACATTACAGTTTCTTGTCATTCTTGCTAGGAATCTGGCCATACAGAATCACAACAACAGGCAGACTTCTGCCCCATGGAATGCGCACATTGTTTTCGTCACGTTGTCAGCCAACCCATTTATAGGAATGTTAGTTAGCATTTAGCAGACACTTCTTCTAAACCTGAAAAGGGACAACATCTAAATGTTTTGCACCGAAAACAGTCAAATACATACATCTTGAAGGATTTGACGAATATCCTCTTTGTTATATCAAATTGTTTGAATGTGCACCAATATGCTCAATGGGATGATCTGCGCTCCATTGACTCCTTTACTGCATCTACAGTTGAATTCGGAAATTTACATACACCTTTTCCAAATACATTTAAACTCAGTTTTTCACAATTCCTGACATTTAATCCTGGTAAGAATTCCCTGTTTTAGGTCAGTTAGGATCACCACTTTATTTTAAGAATGTGAAATAGTAGAGAGAATTATTTATTTCAGATTTTATTTCTTTCCTCACATTCCCAGTGGGTCAGAAGTTTACATACACTCAATTAGTATCTGGTAGCATTGTCTTCAAAATGTTTAACTTGGATGAAACGTTTCGGGTAGACTTCCACAAGCTTCCCAGCTCCTGACAGAGCTGGTGTAAGTGAGTCAGGTTTGTAGGCCTCCATGCTCGCACATGCTTTTTCAGTTCTGCACACACATTTTCTATGGGATTGAGGTCAGGGCTTTGTGATGGCCACTCCAATACCTTGACTTTGTTGTCCTTAAGTATGCTTGGGGTCATTGTCCATTTGGAAGACCCATTTACGACCAAGCTTTTAACTTGATGTCTTGAGATGTTGCTTCAATATATCCACATCATTTTCTTTCCTCATGATGCCATCTATTTTGTGAAGTGCACCAGTCCCTCCTGCAGCCAAGCACCCCCACAACATGATGCTGCCACCCCTGTGCTTCACGGTTGGGAGGGTATTCTTCGGCTTGCAAGCATCCCCCTTTTTCCTCCAAACATAACAATGTTCATTATGGCCAAACAGTTCTATATTTGTTTCATCAGACAGAAGACATTTCTCCAAAAAGTATGATCTTTGTCCCCATGTGCAGTTGCAAACCCTAGTCTGGCTTTTTTTGTGGCGGTTTTGGAGCAGTGGCTTCTTCTTTGCTGTGCAGCCTTTCAGGTTCAGGTTTTGAATGTTGATATAGGACTCGTTTTACTGTGGATATAGATACTTTTGTACCTATTTCCTCCAGCATCTTCACAAGGTTCTTTGCTGTTGTCCTGTGATTGATTTACACTTTTTGCACCAACGTACGTTCATCTCTAGGAGACAGAATGCGTTTCCTTCCTGAGGGATATGACGGCTGCGTGGTCCCATGGTGTTTATGCTTGCTTACTATTGTTTGTACAGATGAACATGGTATCTTCAGGCGTTTGGAAATTGCTCCCATGGATGAACCAGACTTGTGGAGGTCTACAATCTTTTTTCTGAGGTCTTGGCTGATTTCTTTTGATTTTCCTATGATGTCAAGCAAAGAGGCACTGAGTTTGAAGGTTGGCCTTGAAATACATCCACAGGTACACCTCCAATTGACTCAAATTATGTCAATTAGCCTATCAGAAGCTTCTAAAGCCATGACATAATTTTCTGGAATTTTCCAAGGCACAGTCAACTTAGTGTATGTAAACCTCTGACCCACTGGAATTGTGATACAGTGAATTATAATTGAAATAATCTGTGTAAACATTCTTTGGAAAAATGACTTGTGATATAATCACTCACACCTAACCGACTTGCCAAAACTATTGTTTGTTAACAAGAAATGTGTGGAGTTGTTGAAAAACGAGTTTTAATGTCTCTAACCTAAGTGTATGTAAACTTCCGACTTCAACTGCTTGTATCATATCTTTGGTAATTTATGATTGTATATACAGTCGTGGCCAAAAGTTTTTGACACATTAATTACTACAATGTTTTCTGCTTCAGTGTCTTTAGATATTTTTGTCAGATGTTATTGTGGAATACTGAAGTATAATTACAAGCATTTCATAAGTGTCAAAGGCTGCTATTGACAATTTCTTGAAGTTGATGCAAAGAGTCAATATTTGTATTGTTGACCCTTCTTTTTCAAGACCTCTGCAATCTGCCCTGGCATGCTGTCAATTAACTTCTGGGCCACATCCTGACTGACGGCAGCCCCTTCTTGCATAATCAATGCTTGGAGTTTTTCAGAATTTGTTGGTTTTTGTTTGTCCATCCTCCTTTTGAGGATTGACCACAAGATTTCAATGGGATTAAGGTCTGGGGAGTTTCCTGGCCATGGACCCAAAATATTGATGTTTTGTTCCCCGAGCCACTTAGTTATCACTTTTGCCTTATGGCAAGGTGCTCCATCATGCTGGAAAAGCCATTGTTCGTCACCAAACTGTTCCTGGATGGTTGGGAGAAGTTGCTCTCGGAGAATGTGTTGGTACCATTCTTTATTCATGGCTGTGTTCTTAGGCAAAATTGTGAGTGAGGCCACTCCCTTGGCTGAGAAGCAACCCCACAAATGAATGGTCTCAGGATGCTTTACTATTGGCATGACAGAGGACTGATGGTAGCGCTCACCTTGTCTTCTCTAGACAAGCTTTTTTTCCGGATGCTCCAAACAATCGGAAAGGGGATTTTTCAGAGAAAATGACAGTCCTCAGCAGTCCAATCCCTGTACCTTTTTCAGAATATCAGTCTGTCCCTGATGTTTTTCCTGGAGAGAAGTGGCTTCTTTGCAGCCCTTCTTGACACCAGGCCATCCTCCAAAAGTCTTCGCCTAACTGTGCGTGCAGATGTACTCATGCTGCCATTCCTGAGCAAGTTCTGTACTGGTGGTGCCCCGATCCCGCAGCTGAATGAACTTTAGGAGACGGTCCTGGTGCTTGCTGGACTTTCTTGGGCACCCTGAAGCCTTCTTCACAATAATTGAACCGCTCTCCTTGAAGTTTTTGATGATTCGATAATTGGTTGATTTAGGTGCAATCTTACTGGCAGCAATATCCTTGCCTGTGAAGCCCTTTTTGCACAAAGCAATGATGACGGCATGTGTTTCCTTGCAGGTAACCATGGTTTACAGAGGAAGAAAAATGATTCTAAGCACTACCCTCCTCTTGAAGCTTCCAGTCTGTTATTCAAACTCAATCAGCATGACAGTGTGATCTCCAGCCTTGTCCTCGTCAACACTCACACCTGTGTTAACGAGAGAATCACTGACATGATGTGTGGCAGGGCTGAAGTGCAGTGGAAATGTTTGTTGGGGATTCAGTTTATTTGCATGGCAAAGAGGGACTTTGCAATTGATCTGATCACTCTTCATAACATTCTGGAGTATATGCAAATTGCCATCATACAAACTGAGGCAGCAGACTTTGTTAAAATTAATATTTGTGTCATTCTCAAAACCTTTGGCCACGACTGTACGTATAATATGTATTTTCAATTGTAGTATGCATTGTTTATATATGTCTCCATATTGTTCATGAGTGTCTAGTAGAAGAGAGAGAAAATATCCTAATTGATGAAAAAAACATCTAATTAACAATGGCATAACCTCTGCGCCTCGTCCAACCTTTTACTTTTTTCACAACTGCCACTAGTTTGACACCAAAACATTGACAACAAATACATACTGACATAGTAAAACAAATGTGTAAAACAATGTGAACGATTTAAGCAACAAAATATTATGACCCCATCACTGAAAGAAAGGATAACAAGGTCCATAAGCATTATTTGAACAGAGTGCAGAATTCCAGGCACTAAATCAGACTGGTGGAATAAGAACATCAGTCATGATGTTCTCTTCTACACAGAAAGTCATACAAAATTATTGCCTGATGATTTTCAGAACTTCCTAATACCTTTCTGATGGATTTTAGTCATTTCAAACTAATCTTCCTTCATATTGAAATACGGCCAAAAGTACTGTCAGACTGATTTGTTAATAGACAATCATTGTCCCAATTAATAAAGTAAACATTGGCTGTTGATTACATCCCTTTTTTTACATGGTGTTTTATATTGAAATGGGGTCGCGGGACAAAAAGGTTTGGTAGCTCCTGCTCTACGGGGGCGTATCAAAGTTCCAGAGTTGGATCTCTGCTGATTTTAGAGTTAGGATCCAATTTGTTAACATTACCAACAGAGTAAATGGTTTCTCCACTAAAAAAATGAGAGAGGTGGTTCGCCACATTGTGGACTGGTTGTGCCACTATGTAAGAAAAAGAAGAGAAAAAAATACAATTTTTGTTGTCATCATATTTATTTGTTATCATACAAGGCAACATGTTTCTTTAGATTGCTAGAAATGGCAGTTACTGGTGTTCAAAAAAATATTGAGTCCAAAGGGGCACTGCCCACCTCCGGGCCTACCCCCGGCCATACTTAGCAGCACCACCTTCTTAAAAAATCACCCGCTGCTGGTGATTTGCAGGGTGTCCAGTGATACAAGTAAAAGGAGGGCTGTAATTGGTTTTATTGCCTTCTATGCCAATTTCTCCATATAAAATGGGCCATAACTTTAAAACTTGCTGATATCCCACTCTGAAACTTTGATATGCCAGTAGAGTTTATTTTGTTCAACAATATATTGAAAAATGTGCCAAATCAATAGACAAATATTTTCAATAATAGGGATGTTTACGTTTAACCGTTAATTGTTTAGACAGCAAAAATACATTTGACCGGTGATGCTTATCAGTATAGGTTAATTTGCATAATTTTGTGGAATTTTATTTTTCACACGCGCACAGCATACAGTCTAGTTTGAGGAGCGGAATAGCCTACCACCTGTCAGACAGTGAAAGTATCTCCTCAAAAAGCCTGTAGGCTATTGGAGTGAAACCTGGTGGCCACGATTAAAAATGAGCTATTTTTATTCAGAAATCTCTTCTCGTAAAGCACGCCTCCCATTCTCCTTTCGGATGCATAGGCTATAGCCTTCCTACCGTTGACTATCTGTTAGTCATCCAACAGTGCAGTGTTTAATTTGAACAGGATCCGGCACCTCTCAAATTTGACTTTGTTTGTTCCTGCACCCATTTGCCCAGATCCGGTACCTTTCGCAGCATGATTTATTAATTATTTCGCTATTCGCACTGTAGACATTCTAATAATAGCGATCAGCATTAAATAAAGTTGCCTCCTCGTTATTTCTCCCAACCACCAGAAAGACCATCATGTAAAAGCGTGGTGATCCTTCTATGTAATCATCCTATCCTGCCACACTGATTCCAGACCTACTCTCTTATTTGTACATAGAGGTTATGGGAAGTGCCAGTGGGGTAAGTAACTGATCTTGACACAGATCTTGGTAGTGGTGGTCAGCTAGTGAAGAGGTCCCTACGTAATCATGTCACGTAGCCTAGTCTAGTCGTCTCCCTAATGAATTTGAATCGTGGGAAAGCCAAGTCTAAAAATCCAGAGAAAGATGGTGAATCCAGAAGGCTACTTAACAGCTTCTACCCCCAAGCCATAAGACTGCTGAACAGTCTTTTTTTACACTGTTGCCACTCGCTGTTTTTTTACTGTGCATAGCATAGTCACTTTACCCCTACTTACATGTACAGTACCAGTGAAAAGTTTGGACACACCTTCTCATTCCAGGGTTTTTCTTTATTTTTTTCAAATTTTCTACCTTGTAGAATAAAAGTAAAGACATCAAAACTATAAAATAAAACATTTGGAATCATGTAGTAACCAAAAAAGTGTTGAACAAATCAACATTTATTTTATATTAGAGATTCTTCAAAGTAGCCACCCTTTGCCAGCCACATGCCAGCAAACACATCTGTAAATAAAGTAAGCATCACTATGACCTTCTAGTTTCCTATTCCCAGAATTTACCACATTCTATCCCACTTTACCAGGCGTTTGTGGACAAGGTGGAGGCCACGGAGATGCCCCTCCTGGAGACCAAGCTGTCAGAGTCCAAGACCCGTCTGTGTTTCCTAGTGGACTATGTCACCTTCTCCCCTCTGGACATGCGCCTCAACCGGCAGACCTTCCAGTGGCACACACGAATGCCCTCCATCTTCGAGGAGCACCGGCAGATCACCAGGGAGAAGACAGAGCAGTACCAGGGTGGCCTTAAGGTCAGTTTGACAGCAGAGGGAGGGAGAGTGAAAGTTAAAAAAACAAAAACATATTGGGTGTATTCATTAGTGCTCATTGTCGTAAAACACTGCAACTGAAAACAAAAATTAGTGTTTATTATTGGACCAGGTCTAGGTAGTCCCTCCCTGTTTCATTCTGTTTTCGTCAGTTTAGTGCCTGATGAACATGACCCTGATAATCTGTCTAAGCCACTCTTGAAAGTTAACAGTACACCAAAACCCTCACAATAACCTAAAACAACCAATTATCCTCCACCTCACATCAATGACATACAGTACTTTCTATTAAAATGACCTTGCAACAAAACTCCAGCATAAATCACTACAGATCACCATTAATTTAAAAAGTTGTCATGTCCAGACCATTTATTAACTCTATTTATTCAGGGTAGCCCAATTGAGACCACAGTCTCATTCCCAATGGTGCCCTGAGTACAAACATTGTCTCACAAACAGGAAGAAAAATGTACCTTACAAATAAAACCAGAAGAATATTAATAACCACAAGGCACAACCTCAACACCACAATGTCAACAAATAAACCACTACCATCAATCGAAACAACTGCAATCCTCTATTCATTCAACACCTGAGTCCTAAACTCCCCAAGTGGCACCAGGGAACAAGATGCAAGGAATTGAGTAGGTTATTCCAACAATGTCGGCACTAAAACTAAAGGAGGATTTACCTAAATTGGTCAAGACCCGAGGGACCTCAAGAGTTAACCAATCCTGCGAGCGGATTTGGTAGCTCATTCTTGTATCCGTTAGCAACGCAATAAGTAAATTGGAAGCTTGTGTAGAAGAGCTTTGTAAACAAAAAAATTATAATTAAGTGATCTTTGGGACTTTAATGAGGACCAGCAAACCTTTTGATACAGGATGCAGTGGTTAGTATTAAAACTGTAACCTGTGATAAAGCGAAGGGCACTACCGTAGACAGCATCCAAAGTTTTAAGAGTAGTGGCTGCTGCAAACTGGTAAATGGTGTCACCATAGTCAAGAACTGTCAGGAAAGTTGACTGTACAATCTGCTTCCTGCTATTTAGGGTGAGGCAAGATCTATGTAAGAAAAAAAAAGAAGACTTTAAATCTTTGCTTTTCAACTTGGTCAGTCATATATATTATGTTTAAACATTAAGTCTGTCAATCCATGCCCAGATATTTATAGGTGGGAACCCGATCGATGGGAGAACCATCCAATTAATAAACAATTATCTCCAAATGTGTATCTCTCCCACTGTATTTCCTCTTTAGCTGCGGTGTGAGAGGTTTGTGGAGGAGCTAGAGAGCTATGCCAAGCAGGCGGAGGAGTTTGTCACCTTCGGGGACCTGTCCGAGCTCAGCAAGTACCTGAAAAAGGCACAGACCCTTAACTCCAAACTGGACACCGCCATGGAGAAGGTGAGGAGGCTTGGGAACCTCAGCTTTTCGCCAGGGCTCTATGCAATTAGCATGCTTGCTGAAAGGGGTTGATCTGAAAATAACAGTGGACAATAAAATATTATTGTTCTTCTCTGAAATTACTGTAGAGGGCAGCAGAGACAGTGTAATAAAGTGATGATGTGTGTTTGTGTTTACATATGGTGTGCAGGTTCAGTATCTCCAATAACACACACCCTCATGTATTTAAAAAAAACTGTTTCACACTGAGTAATTTCTTTGACAATTAATTAATGATGGCTTTCTTATGTTACCACTGTAAATTGCCCATGGCCGTCCACTTTGCCTTGACAGCTCTGTCTCCACCTCCCTTCCCCCTACAGATCGAAGGCTTCAACCAGGAGGAAGAGGCCTTCAACTGGCCCGTGTCCCAGTACCCACAGCGCAAGAAGGTCCAGGACCGCCTGCTCCCCTTCCTCCGCCTCTACGAGACGGCTGCAGAGTTCCAGAACCAGCACCATAAATGGGTTCACGGGCCACTGTCCGCGGTCAACCCAGACAAGGTGGAGGGCGATGTGGGCAACTATTGGCGTGCCCTTTACAAGCTGGAAAAGGGTTTCGGGGATACGCCCAAGGCTCTGCACATTGCTAGCCGTGTTAAGGCTGAGGTGGAGGCCTTTAAGGAGCACATCCCCCTCGTACAGGTATGTAGCAATTGATTGAAAATCTTTGCACTTGAAAACTTAATCTAACACCTGCCTCAGACCACTCATAGAACAGCTAAGTGTGTTGTTAATGCTTTTTTTGCCCACCAGCGGCACTTAAACACAGAAGATCTCCTCTAAACTTATCCGTCTCACTGTGACCGCCGATAACTTCTGAACAAAGTTGACTACGATTACAAAGTTGCCAATGTCTTTGCAATTGATACAAACAAGCAATGTATAAAATTATGATTCAAATGAAAACCAAGGTGAGTGCATTCAAATATACACTGTGTACAAAATATTAGGAACACCGTTGAGCGTGAAAAACCCAGTAACGTTACAGTTCTTGAAAAACTCAAACCAGTGCACCTGGCACCTACTACCATACCCCGTTCAAAGGCAGCTCTGTTTATAAGCAACTTTACAGTATTTTTTTTTTGTATTGTTATTTCTTTCATCATTAGTGCCCCAGCACGTTTTTTGTGTGTTATGTGTTATTACATACAACTTGAAAGATCCTTTATTCATACCCCCAAGGCAATTGAACTTGTCCCAGAGGCTGCTCCAAGACGCCACCGGCGGAGAAGAGGTATTCAGAGTGAACTTCTAGTCTGACTCAAGAGGAATGCACACCATCCACCGCTTCCGAGTATATTACTCGCTAAGGTTCAATCTCTTAGCAATAAAGTATACCAGCTCAGGGTGAGGATCTCCTTCCATAGAGACATCAGGGACTGTAACATGCTCTTTTTCACGGAATCATGGCTCTCTCAGGATATACTGTCCCCGTCCATATAGCCAGCTGTGTTCTCAGCACATGCTGGCTATATCATGCAGATAAGAATGAACTCTCCAGGAAGAAGAAAGGTGGAGATCTATGTTTCATAATTAACTACTCATGGTGTGATTGTGGTAACGTACAGGAACTCAAGTCGTTTTGTTCACCCATCCTAGAATATCTCACAATCGAATGCTGACTGTATTACCTCTCAACTGAATTCTCTTCGGTTATCGTCACATCCATGTATATTCCTCCTCAAGCGGATACCACGATGGCCCTCAAGGAACTACACTTGACTTTGTGCAAACTGGAAACCGCATAACCTGAGGCTGCATTTATTGTAGCTGGGAACTTTAACAAATTAAATCTGAGGTAAACGCTGACGAGGTTCTATCAACACATTGCTTGTAGTACTCGCGCATCAACAACTCGACCAGTGTTACTCTCCCTTCCAGGGAGGCTACAAGGACCTCCTCCGTCATCTCTTCGGCAAATCAGATAACGACTCCATTCTCCCTTCCTATAGACAGAAACTCAAACAGGATGTTCCTGTGCTAAGGTCTATTCAATGCTGGTCTGACCAATCGTAATCCATGCTTCAAGATCGTTTTGCGTTTGCAAACGACACAACAGTAGTAGAACTGATTACCATCAATGACAAGACAGCCTACAGGGAGGTGAGGGCCCTGGCTGTGACATGGTGAGGTGCAGAGAAGAGACCAGACGAGGAATTAGTGGTTAAGGATAAACATAATACTTTACTGAGAAATGGTAACGGAAGGCTCACGGTAACACTGGGAAAACAACAAACACCAATTCTCAAACTCACTCAGGAGACCAACGCACACGGCACACAATTCAAGCTTAAGCAAAAATCAACAGAAAACACACCTCTTTTAGGGAAATCATATTGAGTAAATAGGACACACCTGACTGTCATTAATGTCTCTAGGATGGTCTCTGCTGCCCTCTGGTGACAGGTGGAGCCATGACACTGACGGAGTGGTGCCAGGTATATTATCTCTCCCTCAACATTAACAAAATTAAGGAGCTGATTGTGGACTTCAGGAGACAGCAGAGAGAGTACGCCCCAATCCATGCTTCAAGATTGTTTTGATCATGTGGACCGAGATATGTTCCGGGTTGCCTATGAGAATAACATTGACGTATACACTGACACACAGACTGAGTTCATCAGGAAGTGTATAGGGGATGTTGTTCCCACTGTGACTATTATAACCTACCCAAAACAAAAAACATGGATCGATGGCAGCATTCGTGGAAAACTCAAAGCACGAATAACTGAATTTAACCACGGCAAGGTGACTGGGAATATGGTTGAATACAAACACTGCAGTTATGCCCTCCATAAGGCAATCAAACAAGTACAGAGACAAAGTGGAGTTGCATATCAATGGCTCAGACACAAGACGTATATGACAGGGAGTCTAGAAAATCACAGATTACAAAGGGAAAACCAGCTACCAGCTAAAACCAGGACACTGACGTCTTGCTCCCTGACAAGCTAAACACCTTCTTCGCCTGCTTTGAGGATAACACAGTGCCATCGACGCGGGCTGCTCTCAAGGACTGTGGGCTCTCGTTCTCCGTTGTCAACATGAGTACGTCATTTAAGCATGTTATCCCTTGCAAGTTTTCTGACCCAGACAGCATCCTTAGCCGCGTCCTCAGAGCAGGTGCAGACTAGCTGGGTGGAGTGTTTACAGACATATTCAATCTCTCCCTATCCCAGTCTGTTGTGCCCACTTGCTTTAAGATGTCCACCATTACTCCTGTACCCACGAAAGCAAAGGTAACTGAACTAAATGACGAGCACCCCGTTGCACCCACTTCTATCTTCATTAATTGCTTTGCGAGGCTAGTTAAGAATCATATCACCTCAACCTTATCTAACACCTAGACCCACTTCAATTTGCATATCGTCTCAATAGATCCACTGATGAAGCAATTGCCTTCGTACTCCTCTATCCCATCTGGACAAGAGGACTAACCCTGCACCTTCGAGGCTGCTGCCCTATGTACATAGACATGGAATCACTTTAATAATAGAACACTGGTCACTTTAATACAGTTTACATAGCGTTATACTCATTTCATATGTATATACAGGGTTCTAGTCAATGCCACTCTATTAAACTACTGCTGTATATATACTATTCTATCCTACGTATTCTACAGATATACTAAACATTATATCCGCACACCGTCCATAATGTCTATACATCCCATCACACGCACATAGTGTCTTCAGAAAGTATTTCAGACCCTTTGACTTTTTCCACATTTTGTTATATTACAGCCTTATTCTAAAATGGACTTTAAAAAATCATCAGCAATCTACAAACAATACCCCATAATGACAAAGCAAAAACTGGTTTTTAGACATTTTTGCAAATGTATTTAACAAAAATAACTGATACTTTATTTACATTAGCATTCAGACCCTTTGCTATGAGACTCGAAATTGAGCTCCGGTGCATCCTGTTTCCATTGATCATCCTTTCTACAACTCGATTGGAGTCCACCTTTGGTAAATTCAATTGATTGGACATGATTTGGAAAGGCACACACCTGCCTATTTAAGGTCCCACAGTTACCAGTGCATGTAAGAGCAAAAACCAAGTCATGAGATCGAAAGAATTGTCCATAGAGCACCGAGACAGGATTGTGTCGAGCCACAGACCTGGGGAAGGGTACCAAAAGATGTCTGAAGCATTGAAGGTCCCGAAGAACACAGTGGCCTCCTTCATTCTTAAATGGAATGAGTTTGGAACCACCAATACTCTTACCAGTGTTGGCCGCCTGGCCAAACTGACCATCGGGGGAGAAGGGCCACCTTGACAGAGCTCTAGAGTTCCTTTTAGGAGATGGGAGAGTCTTCCAGAAGGACAACCATCTCCAAATTTGAGAGAGTGAACAGATGATCTCTGCATGTGTAGTTCCCACTGTGAAGCATGGAGAAGATGTGACCGTTGTGGGGTTCCTTTGCTGGTGACACTGACAGTGATTTATTTAGATTTCAAGGCACACTTAACCAGCATCTATACCACAGCATTCTGCAGTGATACGCCATCTCATCTGGTTTGCGCTTAGTGGGACTATCATTTGTTTTTCAACAGGACAATGACCCAACACACCTCCAGGCTGTTTAAGGGCTTATTTGACCAAGAAAGAGAATGATGGAGTGCTGCATCAGATGACATGTCCTCCACAATCACCCAACCTCAACCCAATTGAGATGGTTTGGGATGAGTTGAAAAAGCAGCCAACAAGTGCTCAGCATAACTCCTTCAAGACTGTTGGAAAAGCATTCCAGGTGAAGCTGGTTGAGAGAATTTCAAGAGTGTGCAAAACTGTCATCAAGGCAAAGCGTGGCTACTTTGAAGAATCTAAAATTTTAAATATATTTTGATTTGTTTAACACTTTTTAGGTTACAACATGATTCCAACATGATTCCATATGTGTTATTTCATAGTTTTGATCTCTACTATTATTTTACAATGTAGAAAAGTCCAAACTTTTGACTGTGTTTGTATATTTATTTTATTTAACCTTTATTTAACTAGGCAATTCAGTTATGAACACATTACCTGTCAAAGGGCAAAGGCCTCCTGCGGGGACGGGGGCTGGGATTAAAAAATAAATATATATAGGACAAAACACACATCATGATATATACACTCCGGACTCCGACATTGCTCATCCTAATATTTATATATTTTTTAAATATTTTACTTTTAGCCTAAGTTCCATCGCCATCGGGAAACAGGGCCCTTTCACATCACACCGACCCTCATGATTTATGCACTGATTTACTATTATTCTGTCTATTACTGACACTGGATTAATTGATTGTATTCATGTAGCACTTTCCACTAGATCTCAAACAACTTTTACCTTGTATTGCAGCGACCAACTCATGTCACCCACACTAGTCTTTTACAGCTAGTTCAAGAGTATAAGAATTACCATCATACATTTCCCAGTAATATGAGGATACAGTACACAATACAACAACCTGTTGCTGTGTAACCCTAGGTGCTGTGTAACCCAAGGCTCATTGACCCCACACTTAGCCAAGACACTGCATACTGGATGCTTCCCAAATGGCAACCTATTCCCTATGTAGTGCACTACTACTGTAGCTATGGGCTCTGGTCAATTCGGATGTAGGCACAATATATGACACAAGAGACTAACAATAAACCAAATCCCCTCCAACTAAGGTGCTGTGTAACCCGGGGCTACGTGACCGCCACTGGAACACCATGTCGGAGGTGGTGGGCTTCCCGCTGCGTCCAGCCGAGGAAGGTGCCTGCGTGGCCCGCTTCATTCCACTGCGCCTGGAGGCCCACCTTGCCAGCTTCGAGGGCGTCAGCGAAGCAGCCAGCAAGGAGCACTCGCTGGAAAAGGCCATGGAGAAGATGGCCCTGGAGTGGGGCGACATGGACTTTGCCCTGCTGCCCTACCGCGAGACTGGCACGTCCATCCTGTCATCGGTGGACGAAGTGCAGATGCTGCTGGACGACCACATTGTCAAGACGCAGACCATGCGGGGCTCGCCCTTCATCAAGCCCTTTGAGGCTGAGATCAGGTGAGAAGGGGCACGGTATAAAATTAGGTGAGCAGGTGAGGAGTTTAAATTACAGTTAAAAAATACTGTGCATTTTGTACAATATTCTCCAATTGAATCGTACACATATGGCAGTACACAGTACTTGTCTGGGTCATATTCATTTGGCACTAAACGGTAGAACATTTACTGAAACCGGAAATTTCAATAAGAAGTGCTTGTTTTTGTTTTCTGTATAATTGTTTATTTTTGGGGGGGATACTGTGTGCACACTGAATATTCTCCCAATTACCACCTTTATTGACAACGATGGAGAAATTAATACATTTGATTTTTAATATGAATAAAGGCCCTTCATAAACCCTGTGTCTTCTAGGAATATTTCAACCCACCCTCTTAGGTCGACCCGGGACACATGCGTCCCATCTAGACATCTGGAAATGCAAATGCGCTACGCTAAATGCTAATAGTACTCGTTAAAACTCAAACGTTCATTAAAACACACATGCAGGGTACTGAATTAAAGCTACACTCGTTGTGAATCCAGCCAACAAGTCAGATTTTTAAAATGCTTTTCGGCGAAAGCATGAGAAGCTATTATCTGATAGCATGCAACACCCCAAAAGACCCGCAGGGGACAAAATAATTAGCATAGTCGGCGCTACACAAAACGCAGAAATAAAACATAAAACATTCATTACCTTTGACGATCTTCTTTGTTGGCACTCCTAGATGTCCCATAAACATCACTATTGGGTCTTTTTTTTAATTAAATCGGTCCATATATAGCCTAGATATCGATCTATGAAGACTGTGTGATCAAGGAAAAAACAGCATTTTATAACGCAACGTCATTTTTTTAAATGAAAAAAGTCGACGATAAACTTTCACAAAACACTTCGAAATACTTTTGTAATGCAACTTTAGGTATTAGTAAACGTTAATAATCTATCAAATTGATCATGGGGCGATGTACATTCAATAGCTCCACGTTTTGAAATCATGTTCAGAAATTTCTACTCCAAAACATCCTGTCGGAGACCGGAAGAAATGGGCTGTCTCTTGTTCGTTTGACCAAGAAACAAAGCCCAGGCAATTGACAAGACTGGTGACATCGTGTGGAAGCTGTAGGAATTGCAATCTCGGCTCCAGGTAATTTGGTTTCCATTCAACAATACATGCAAGTGGCGCATTGATACTTTTTTCCAGTTTTCAGTGATCAGTTTTTCTTGCGCTTTTCGATGAAACACAGGCTCTGTTATAGTCACAGC
This sequence comes from Oncorhynchus keta, assembly GCF_023373465.1. Taxonomy (NCBI): domain Eukaryota; kingdom Metazoa; phylum Chordata; class Actinopteri; order Salmoniformes; family Salmonidae; genus Oncorhynchus; species Oncorhynchus keta. Next base: position 46,653,688 of record NC_068454.1, on the reverse strand, counting down.
CGTGATTTAACCAGTTTTAGAAACGTCAGAGTGTTTTCTGTCCACACATACTAATCATATGCATATACTATATTCCTGGCATGAGTAGTAGGACGCTGAAATGTTGAGCGATTTTTAACAGAATGTTCTAAAAAGTAGGGGGTAGGATTAACAGGTTAATCCCAACATTACTTCCAAGTTTCACCATCATTGTAAAGGCCTCGTTATTTTGCTGCTTTGGCAAAGTCATTTCTGAAGATTATTATTTATATTCATGTGATTAGTGATGTATTTACGTTTGTCCCTCATTTTAAGGCCAACCCCGTTAAGCAAACAATATACCCCTTTAAAATAATGGACCATTCCACCAAGTTAAATTATTCACACCAGGAGACATTGTTTGGGGCCTCTGAATAGCATAGAAGTCTTCTCTCTCTTTTTGGTCTGTTAATAATTGTTTTATCATCTTTGACTGAGATGCTCGAGCTCAACACGTCAAGCCTGTTCGCTCAATTCACTTTAGGAAACCTGGAATTTGATTAAACTTTCATTATGTGTGGAACATATGCATAATTACTAATTTCATGAATACCTTGTAGTCCCATGCTCTTCACCATATGAGGAGTAATGGCCGATTTTCACCTAAAACCTCAACCCTGTAAATCGTCAACCTTGTTAGAGGCCCAATGTTAACTTTATTAGTTTGATATTAAATGTGAGTTTATTTGTACAAGGGATACTTGATCAATGAGAACATTTTGGATTTATCTCAAACATGCTTTTAAATAATAGTTAGGTAGTTAGCTACATAAGTGTCCGTAACAGGGTTGACAGACAGTGTGGTACAAGTGCAGATAAAATGCTCTTAGTGTTTTTCCATAGGCTAAATATATCCTTCATGCAACTGAATGTTGAAAGAACAAATATTTGACAGTTAACTTCTTAAAAGTTTACATGCCCAAAATGCACCCATTTCGTGGAACAACCCAACTGTTGTCAAGGTCCTAACATACGCCATGACTTTTTGCACATTTTGTTATGTTAGTCTAAATTTTGATTTTGTGTCACTGGCCTACACACAGTACCCCATAATGTCAACGTGGAATTATGTTTTTAGAAAGGTTTACAAATTAAACTAAATGAAAAGCTTAAATGTTATGGCAAGCCTAAATAAGTTCAGGAGTAAACATTTGTTTAACAAGTCACATAATGGACTCAATAATAATGTTTAACATAATTTTTGAAAGACGTCCTCATCTCTGTACCCCACACATACAATTAGCTTTAAGGTCACTTAGTCGAGCAGTGCATTTCTAACACATATTCAACCACAAAGACCAGGGAGCTTTTCCAATGCCTAGCAAAGAAGGACATCTATTGGTAGATGGGTAAAAAAATAAAATAAAATCTTCCCAACTCAGTTGCAGGAGAGGAAGGAATCCACTCATGTATTTCACAATGAGGCCAATGGTGACATTAAAACAGTTACAGAGGTTAATGGCTGTGATAGGAGAGAACTGAGGATGGATCAATAACATTGTAGTTATTCTAACCTAAGTGACAAAGTGAAAAGAAGGAAGCTTGTACAGAATACAAATATTTCAAAACATGCATCCTGTTTGCAAAAGGAACTAAAGTTAAACTGCAAAAAGTGTGGTAAAGAAATTAACTTTATGCCCTGAATACAAAGTGTTATGTTTGGGGCAAATCCAACACCTCACTGAGTACCACACTTCATAATTTCCAGCATGGTAGTGGCTCCATCATGTTATGGGTATGCTTGTCATCAGCAAGGACCAGGAAGTTTTTTTAGGATAACAAGACGAGGAATAAGCACAGGCAAAATCCTAGAGGAAAACCTGGTTCTGTCTGCTTTCCAAAAGACACTGGGAGATAAATTCATCTTTCAGCAGGACAATAGCCTAAAACATAAGGCCAAATATACACTGGAGTTGCTTACCAAGACAACATTGAATGTTCCTGAGTGGCCTAGTTACAGTTTTGACTTAAATTGACTTACATCTATGGCATGACTGGAAAATGACTGTGTTGCAATGGTCAACAACCAACTTGACAGAGCTTGAAGAATTTTAAAATGAATAATGTGCAAATATTGTACAATCCAGGTGTACAAAGCTCTTAGAGACTTGCCTAGAAAGACTCGCTGTAATCGCTCCAAAAGGTGATTCTAACATATATTGTCTCATGGGTGTGAATACTTATGTAAGTTAGATATTTCTATATTTCACTTTCAATAAATGTGTTAACATGTTTTCACTTTGTCATTATGGGGTGTTGGTGCATGATGCGACTCGATTGATTATTTGAAAAAAAGTTGCATGAAAGGCATGAGCTCTTCTTTGTTTCTTGAACAGGCTGCACACACTTCATCAGTCTCTCATTCACAATTTGACAAGCACTTGATAATGCCTCTAATATCCCGGCAGCATCCCCCTAATGTGTCCGTAATGGTCCCTAAACAAATCCATGCCTTTAGTGGCCGTTGTACTCTTGGGCTGAATTTAATAATCAGAATTCCCTTCTCCCGGCTGCATGTTCCGAAGCACCTCTCACTCACATGGCTCTCTGAGATATATCTCAATTCTTATTAGCCAATGCCCGTCATTTGATCGGGTTCTTCTCACAGGCATCTATTTCAGCTCTGAAGTAGGCTACAAGTGAACACAGACACATCGGTGTCTGTCTTTCCGAGGCGCATATTGAAGATGCTAGAAGAACTGTCTACTTTTACTTTTTATCATCCAAAAAGACGAGTAGGCCTAATGAACAGCAAAAGCACTAGCCAAGTCAATCTACCATCCCCCATAGTACAATAATTGAACTATTCTATTCTGTGCGATAAATCAATATTCTAAACATTGTCTGGAACAGTTGTGGGTTGCGATAGATCCCAAATGAAGACAACCACTCTCATCAATTTTTTTTTTAAAGGAATGAGGCTTATGCAATAGATCAGAACATTTAGCTTAAAATGTTGATAAACTATTAGGCTATTTTTCACATTGTAAGCGCAGCAATGCCCACACGGGAGTAGACTATAAGCGGGAATGTTCCGAAATGCAATCAATTAACGGGAAAACACCATTCTCAAAAGTGACCACAAATGCGATTATGGATGTAATGCTTTATTATAAAGGTGCATTTTTATGCTGAAAATGATCTTCTTCAAGCTTGAAATTCACGCGCTGCCTGTGTATGCCAGTTAGGCAGGCTTTACAGCGGCTGTAAAGCAGATTAATGTGCTTAATTTTAATAAGTTATTTGGCCACTTGAGTTGTAATACAAACCTTATCAAAACATATAGGCCAATGGGCTAGGCTACATGAGGGGGTTTGAAAATGCTGCAAAAAAAGGCATGCACTGTTTCTTTGCTTACTGTGATAATATATAATTCAATATAATTCACAAATGATAGGCTAATATTGTCACTCATCAAACTATTCTTGATTTTATCTTGTCTTTACATATACTAAATAAATATGTATGAAATTAGTTTTGATTTAGAATGGACCATTATCATGCACCGGTCTCAGAACAGGGGGAAAAACTTGGAAGATTATTAGTTACCATGACTAAACGGTCACATAGAATTTGACTGCAGTCATGACTCATGACTGCTGGTGTGGCGGTAATACGGTCACTGTAACAGCACTAGGTATGAATACTTTACTGACTTTATTGTCCGTATGGGGACATTTTGTGGTAGTGTCATGTACACGTTTAAAGTGGCGTTTAAATACAGTAGAAACCAAATTGACAGTATAACAGTTATAGTACATACTAATAAAAAGAGGCTAGCCTGCTGGCCTTACTGAGTCAATAGAAACATTAGCCTGAGCTGTTTAGGAGGGATATCACACCTAGCACAAATTATTGTGTAGTTCCTGTGTTTCCTGCTGGGGGGTGCCCTATAGCTGCACCCAGAGGGGAGTAGCTCAAAGTCCGGGTACAGGGGGTGGCTTGTGTCTCAAATAATTTTGTGAGCTTTGCTGGGGGGCCCTGACCTTAAAGGTCTGTTTGACTCCCAATACCTTACTTGCTGTGATGATAATCCTTCTCAGCATATTTTTCTGACTGACAGTGGAATTGCCAAACCAACAAACAATTCAAAAAGTTAAAATACTCTCAATGAAAGATTTGTAAAACAGAGTCGGTATAGTAAAGTCAACATTAAAATATCCCAACTATTAGTATACAAGATGTACAGGAGTGGGCATAAAACACATCCGTGTGGGGAGCCTATGTTGGTAGTGCGTATGTCCGAGACGTGGGGACCCACCTTGACCTGCTGTGACCTCTGCCTCAGGAAGTCTAACAGCCACAAAACCAGCCCCCCCATCTACGAAGTCCCTTACATGCTGACTAGACCAGGCACGTGCATGCGCAATCGCACGCAAGTTGATTTTGTCCATTCACAACAGGACTGGTGGAATTATGTCACACGTGCAGCTAACAGACATATAGAAATGTCTGCTCTACCCAAAATTACAACCAACTAATTGCAGAATTACCACAAAAATGGAAGAGGCAATTGGAAGGGGGAACAAGTAAGGAACATGTCTGTCGGCCCTGCATTAAAGACCAAAAATGGTTAAGGAAAAATGTGATAAATAAAAATATATACAATTTTCATTTAAAGACCAAAACATGTACAGCTGTGTCATATAAATTGCAAAACAGTTGGGAAGAGATTTTCGATGGTTTATGAATTGACACGCAAAACGACACAGGATACAAAACTTCAAATTTTCCATTTAAAATTATTATAAAAATTCTTGCAACCAATAGAATGTAATGTATATAGGGGATACAATCTTCCCAGCTCTGCGTATTGTTTTGTGAGGAGGAAAGTCATTAGATCATTTATTTTGATACTGTCCATACTTAGCATGTTTTTGGTCACAGGTTCCAGGAATGCCTGAAGTCGGAAGTTTGCATACAGATAGGTTGGAGTCATTAAACTAGTTTTTCAACCACTCCACAAATGTCTTGTAAACGAACTAAAGTTTTGGCAAGTCGGTTAGGACATCTACTTCGAGCATGACACAAGTCATTTTTTCAACAATTGTTTACAGACAGATTATTTCACTTATAATTCACTGTATCAGAATTCCAGGGGGTCAGAAGTTTACATACACTAAGTTGACTGTGCCTTTAAACAGCTTAGAATATTCCAGAAAATGTCACGGCTTTAGAAGCTTATGATAAATTATGTCAATTAGCCTGAGTCAATTGGAGGTGTACCTGTGGATGTATTTCAAAGCCTACACTCAAACTCAGTACCTCTTTGCTTGACATCATGGGGAAATGAAAAGAAATTAGCCAAGACCTCAGATTTTTTTTTTGTCCTCCACAAGTCTGGTTCATCCTTGGGAACAATTTCCAAAAGCCTGAATGTACCACGTTCATCTGTACAAACAATAGTACGCAATTATTAACACCATGGGACCACGCAGCCGTCATACCGCTCAGGAAGGAGACGCGTTCTGTTTCCTAGAGATGAACGTACTTTGGTGCGAAAAATGCAAATCAATCCCAGAACAGCAGCAAAGGACCTTGTGAAGATGCTGGAGGAAACAGGTTCAAAGTTTCTATATCCACAGTAAAACGAGTCCTCTATCGACATAACCTGAAAGGCCGCTCAGCAAGGAAGAAGCCACTGCTCCAAAACCGCCACTAAAAAGCCAGACTACAGTTTGCAACTCCACATAGGGAAAAAGATCGTACTTTTTGGAGAAATGTCCTCTGGTCTGATGAAACAAAAATAGAACTGTTTGGCCATAATGACCATCGTTATGTTTGGAGGAAAAAGGGGGAGGCTTGCAAGCCAAAGAACCGTGAAGCATCATGTTGTTGGGGTACTTTGCTGCAGGAGGGACTGGTGCACTTCACAAAATAGATGGCATCATGAGGAAAATGGCTTAAGGACAACAAAGTCAAGGTATTGGAGTGGCCATCACAAAGCCCTGACCTCAATCCCATAGAAAATGTGTGTGCAGAACTGAAAAAGCGTGTGCGAGCATGGAGGCCTACAAACCTGACTCACTTACACCAGCTCTGTCAGGAGGAATGTGCCACAATTCACCAACTTATTGTGGGAAGCTTGTTGAAGGCTACCCAAAACATTTGACCCAAGTTAAACAATTTAAAGGCAATGCTACCAAATACTAAACTTCTGTCCCACTGGGAATGTGATGAAATAAATAAAAGTTGAAATTGAAATCATAAATCAAATTTTAGTTGGATTAAATGTCAGGACTTGTTGAAAACTGCATTTAAATGTATTTGACTTCAACTGTAAATGTCACAAGTCCTCAACTGGCAGCTTAATTAACTAGTACCCGCAAAACACCAGTCTCGACGTCAACAGTGAAGAGGCGACCCCGGGATACTGGCCTTCTAGAGTTGGGAAGAAAAAGCTATATCTCAGACTGGCCAATAAAAAGAAAAGATTAAGATGGGCAAAAGTACACAGACACTGGACAGAGATATTACTTTTTCTTTTCAACTCTGCCTAGAAGGCCAGCATCCCGGATTCGCCTATTCACTGTTGACGTTGAGACTGGTGTTTTGCGGGTACTATTTAATTAAGCTGCCAGTTGGGTACTGGTGAGGCGTCTGTTTCTCAAACTAGACACTCTAATGTACTTGTCCTCTTGCTCAGTTGTGCACCGGGTCCTCCCACTCCTCTTTCTATTCTGGTTAGAAACAGTGTGCTCTGTTCTGTGAAGGAAGTAGTACACAGCGTTGTACGAGATCTTCAGTTTCTTGGCAATTTCTCTCATTGAATAGCCTTGATTTCTCAGAACAAGAATAGACTGATGAGTTTCAGAAGAAAGGTATTTGTTTCTGGCCATTTTGAGCCTGTAATTGTACCCACAAATGCTGATGCTCCAGATACTCAACTAGTCTAAAGATGGCCAGTTTTATTGCTTCTTTAATCAGAACAAGTTTTCAGCTGTGCTAACATAATTGAAAAAGTGATTTCTAATGATCAATTAGCCTTTTAAAATAGTAAACTTGGATTAGCTAACACCTGGTGCCATTGGAACACAGGAGTGATGGTTGCCTATAATGGACCTCTTTATGCCTATATAGATATTCCATAAAACATCTGCCATTTCCATTTCCAGCTACAATAGTCATTTACAACATTAACAATGTCTGCACGGTATTTCTGATCAATTTGATGTTATTTTAATGGTCAAAAAAATTGCTTTTCTTTCACAAACAAGTACATTTCTGAACGACCCCAAACTTTTGAACGATAGTGTAAATGTATATTGGTATGTGTATGTATATGCATATATTTATCCCCAAAATATATGGGGGATTAGAAATTATGCAGACAATTACATTGATGGGAGCAACAATCTAACCGCAATATTAAAGCTGATCTACCCTCTTAAAAAAAAAGAACAGAGCTGCTGTCCTCAAATACCTCCCACATAGTACAGTCAAAACACCCTTGGAGATGAGTGATACTATTGTCGTTCCAGATCTGGACAGTTTTAACTGTAGGTTTCTCCCTCTCCAGGAGCTGACAGTAGGTTGGCTGGAGGTAGACAACATTGTGGTCTGATGTTTCTAGGAAGGTCTGGTGGTGGCAGGGAAATCATTTGGTATTGTGTCATTGCACAAATCAAGAGTCTTATTTTTCGTAGCGTGACATTTCACATACAGGTGGTACGTGCGCGGGACCTTGTGCAAAGTGCAGTTAAAATACCCTAAAATAAATTTGGGTGCGTCGGGGAAAATGGATTCCAGTGTTTTGTGACGGATTATAGATAATATTTGATGCCTTTGTTATATTAGCTTTTCGTTAAATATACACAACGGTAACAAACAATTGGGGGAACTCATGGGGCAGATAGTAGGGTTGCAGTGACTTAAAAGCAGTTCAATGTCAGAGGTACAGAGTCTCTCTCTTACCAGGATCGATTTACACCACTGGTCCCTGACAAGCAGGCAGGCGCCCCCTCCGTGATGTTTCCCTGTGATGGTCAGATCACGGTCCGCTCTGACCAGTGTGAACCCGGCCGGCCTCACTTCCCTGTCCAGGACTCTGTCATCCAGCCAAGTCTCAGTAAACACCAGCAAACAGGCCTCCCGGTATCCATGTTGCTGCTGACAGCGCATCCTCTTTCCACCTCAGTGACTGGGCATTGATCAGCAAGGTGGTGTGTAAGGGAAGTTTGTTCTTCATTTTTTAAAGTCTATGTCTGATTCCCCCGCGTTTTCTGCTTTTGCATTTGGGTTTGTAATCCACTCGCAGACAATAGGAGATTAGATGGGCCATTGGGATATCCATTGCATTTGTGTGTGAGTTGCATTGTTGTATGATCTCTTTACCGTGTTGGATTCCGCTGTGAGCAGTGTTTTCAAAACGTAATCCGTTTGTAGAGGGTATGTACACGATCAACAAGATCAGTCTAACACCCCGTCACTGTAAAGCACTCATTGACAGATGGTTTACAAACAAAGTGTAAAAACAACAAAGAACACCACACCAAACGTCACACACACTGCTGGATGCAACAGCCGTGCCCCCAGAGCCTTGACACAATGTACTTATGACACCTTCAAATGGACTAGATACATAACGTGCTTTAATTTCTAAACGGTAAAACAGATATGAAAATTACCCTCAAATAAAAGGTAACCTTCTGTACTTTCACCAAATATAAAACATTGGATCTCAAATCCCAAATAATTATTTGATACGGTGTGCCCTAATCAATATGACTCTGATGTATTCTTTAATTAATTCATCCATCCATCCATCCCCAGGGACTGGGAAGGCAAGCTTCTGCTTCTGCAGGAGATCCTGGACGAGTGGCTGAAGGTGCAGTCCACCTGGCTCTACCTAGAGCCCATATTCAGCTCCCCAGACATCATGGCCCAAATGCCAGAGGAGGGACGCCGCTTCACTGCCGTCGACAAGACCTGGAGGGACACCATGAAGCATGTCTCTCTGGTAAGTAGTAACAAACACACACTCATACATCAGTTATTAAAGGATTGAATTTATAGTGTTTTTCCAGTTGGCACATAATGTAAGGCGGGTAACTCAATGTAGACTACAGACATATGAATTCAGGGCCCTTGGTACCCTGATCTGTGCCTACATGGGTGTGGGTTTACCTGCTTTGGACTTTTGACTGTCTAAAGAACTAGAGCTATGTGATGGTGGCCTCGGATACAGCGTGTTTGTATATCAATTTGCCCAGGCAAAATATATGGACATTTCTGTGCATGTGCAGGATTTGACTTTTTAATTAGCTGAGTGCCGACTCCGCTGCCTGCGTAGCTGCTGTGCTGAGTGTTCCACTGCTGCTCCCCCTTCCTTTATCGCCTTTGTCTAGTCACTGGTGTAGCCTAAAAACTTCATGTTGTACACAAAACTGTTTAATAAACTATTGCATTCCCTCAATAGGCTATTATGCATAAGCACAATTTCCTACAAACTTCATGTTGTACACAAAACAGTTCTATTGCATTCCATGCTTCAGTAAGCATAAGCACAATTTCATGTTATTTTTCATTTAAAAAAGGAGGGGAGTAGGCTACTCGCAGTTATTTACATGTTGTACACAAAATACATTATCAACATGTTTGTACAAACGTTGTTGTCAGTATTGCGTTTGCAATAAGCATGACACAAACAGGCAGTCTAGCAATTTCATGTTCTTCTTAGCTGCTTAATTACGTACAGCTATGATATCGGCATATCGTGCCTTCAGAAATTATTCCAATCCCTCTACTTTTTCCACATTGTTTGTGTAACAAAGTGGGATTAAAATATATTTAATTTTCATTTTTTAACAGCAATCTACACAAAATACTTTGTCAAAGTGGAAGAAAAATGTGATTTTGATTTAGATTAGTATTCAACCCCCCTGAGTCAATACATGTTGTAATCGCTGTCAAAGGTGATTCTAACTGTAAATCCAGGTTTGCAAAGTTTAAGAGTTTTGCAAACCTGGATTGTACAATATTATTATTTTTACAATTCTTCAAGCTCTGTGAAGTTGGTTGTTGATCATTGCCTGACAGACATTTTCAAATCTTGCCATAGATTTTCATGCCGATTTAAGTCAAAACTGTGTCTGCGTTTAGCTCTATTCCTTTTAATATTATCCTAAAATCTCCAGTGTATATTTGGCCTTGTGTTTTAGGCGATTGTCCTGCTGAAAAGTGAATTTGTCTCCCATTGTGTGTTGGAAAGCAGACTGAACCAGGGTTTCCTCTACGATTTTGCCTGTGCTTAGCTCTATTCCTTTTCTTTTTATCCCAAAAAACTGCCTAGTCCTTACTAATGACAAGCATGCCCATAACATGATGCAGTCACCATCATGCTTGTATTCAAGACATGAAGTTCATTTATTTGCCACATTTTTTTATTTTTTACTTTTGTGCCTTAATGCAAACAGGATGCATGTTTTCAAATATGTTTTATTCTGTACAGGCTTCCTTCTTTTCACTCATTTAACTCAGTATTGTGGAGTAACTACAGTGTAATTCGTCCATCAGTTTTCTCCACAGCCATTTAACTCTAACTGGTTTAAAATCACCATTGGCCTAATTGTGAAATCCCTGAGTGGTTTCCTTCCTCTCCATCAACTGTGTTAGAAGGACGCCTGTATCTTTTTAGTGACTGGGTGTATTGATACACCATCCAAAGTGTAAGTAATTAATAGCTCATAAGGATATTCAGTTTTTGCTTTTTTTAATGTTTAGCCATCTACCAATAGGTGCCCTTCTTTGCTAGTCATTGGAAAACCTCCCTGGTCTTTGTCGTTGAATCTGTGCTTGAAATTCACTGCTCGACTCAGGGACCTTACAGATAATTGTATGTGTGTGGGAAAGAGATGGCGTAGTCATTCAAAATCATGTTAAACACCATTATTGCAGAGAATCCATGTAAATAGGGCTGTTGTGCTGACCATATTACCTCCACACCGGCGATCAACGCTCATGAAGGCAGTCAAATTCCACGTGACCGTTTAGTCATGGTAATTAGACTTCTCCAAGCTCTGATGCTGCTGATGGTCATTAGTAGCCTACCAAACTTGCTAACTGCCTGGTATAGGCTATGCAATTGCTCAAGAAAACAGAGTGATGGCCTCTACTAAAAAGTGGAGAATCAGCTTTCTATTGGCTAGACCTACTATATTTATTTTCAAATGTCCTAATATTAAGCACATTGCTTATCTTTACAACTGGAGTACAGCCTACCTGGCTGGCAAGACAATAAACCATGGGGAAATCATCCTTCATTCACTATTTAAGTGCATAGATTACATGTATTTTTCCCGCTGCCCCTGTTTTGCTACAGGTGCCTGATAATGGTCCATTCTAAATCAAAACACATTTCACACACATTATTTAGTATATGTAAAGACAATATTAAATCAAGAATAGTCTCACTTGTGAATGATATATTATCACTTGTGAATGATGCCTAGCATAAGAAACAATGCCTTTTTTCCCCAACTTTTTCAAATCATAGTCCCACACCTCATCTAGTCTAGCCCATAGACATAAATGTCTAGGTTTATATATGTCTAGGTTTGTATTACAACTAAAGTGACCAAATAGCTTCTTAACATTAAGCAAATTAATACACTTTACAATGGGTGTTGAGTCTAACTGGCATACATAAGCAGCGTGTGAGTTTCAAGTTTGGGGAAGATAATTTTCACCATAAAAACGTACCTTTATAATAAAAGCGTTACATGCATAATTGCAGCTCCGTTCACTTTTGATAATGGGGTTTTCTTCTATTGGAACATTTGCGCTTATAGCTTACTACCATGTGCGCTTATAATGTGAATAAACATCTTAAGAGAAACATTCTGATCTGTTCCGTCAGCCACATTGCGTAAAAAAGTTTTTTTTAATGCTAGTGGTTTTATTAATTTGGGATCTATCACATCCCACAACTGTCCCAGACTATGTTTTGAATACGTATTTCTCGCACAGAAAATAATAGGTCAAACTTTGTACCATGGAGGATAGTAGATTGACATAGGCTAGTGCTTTTGCTGTTTGTTAGACCTACTCATCTTGTTGGCTGACGAAAAGTAAAGGTGGACAGTTCTTCCAATATCTTCAATATGCACCTCGGAATTGGATACGGATGTGGGGAGTTGCTTCTCCAATGTGTCTGTCTTCATTTGTAGCCTGTGAGTAAGACCGGATCACTTGATGGAGTGCGCTGGCCCACACAAAGGAGATGCCGCTGTGAAATTCTAGGCATTAGAGTTGCATCATGCAGCCTTACAATGTATTAATAATCAAAACATAAAGCCCAATGTAGAACAACTGAAGTTACATTAAGAACTCTAAATTAAGCATATAGGAGTACCTTTTTCTTTGTTAACCGCCCATCACAGAATAGCTGCATGTGCACACTACCTCATTGTTTAGAGAAAATATCCCTATTTTATTAAGCTTTGTTAAATTGTATTCTTCATACTACAAAATAACGCCACAGAATTCTAAGCAAATCTTGTCAGCTAAATTAACTAGTGTAGCACACAGCCATTTGGCATAGACAGATCAGGGCAGATCAGGACAACTCAGAGTATGCTATTTTATTCATCTGAAATAGACTACATTTTCTTCATTTCATGCTTCTTTAGACTTGTCTAAAATAAATAAGGCATTTATTGTGAAGGTGTAGGCTATATTACATTTATTAGACTTTTTCAAATGTAGACGTGCCAAAGGTCAGCATCATTGGCTTGTAGGCTATGTGTGGATGCCAGGAGATGCTAAATGTGTTTATGTTAATTTTTATTTTATTTTTTATTTATTTCACCTTTATTTAACCAGGTAGGCTAGTTGAGAACACGTTCTCATTTACAACTGTGACCTGGCCAAGATAAAGCATAGCAGTGTGAACAGACAATACAGAGTTACACATGGAGTAAACAATTAACAAGTCAATAACACAGTAGAAAAAAAAGTAAAAAAAAGAGAGTCTAAATACATTGTGTGCAAAAGGCATGAGGCGAATAATTACAATTTTGCAGATTAACACTGGAGTGATAAATGATCAGATGGTCATGTACAGGTAGAGATACTGGTGTGCAAAAGAGCAGAAAAGTAAATAAATATAAACAGTATGGGGATGAGGTAGGTAAAATTGGGTGGGCTATTTACCGATAGACTATGTACAGCTGCAGCGATTGGTTAGCTGCTCAGATTAATGTGTGATCGACAGTTATTTGCTTGACAATCACCGGCTGATGAAGTTTCGTGGCATTCTCTCAACCAGCTTCACCTGGAATGCTTTTCCAACTATCTTGAAGGAGTTCCCACAAATGCTAAGCACTTGTTGGCTGCTTTTCCTCTGCGGTCCAACTCATCCCAAACCATCTCAATTGGGTTGAGGTCGGGTGATTGTGTAGACCAGGTCATCTGATGCAGCACTCCAACACTCTCCTTCTTGGTCAAATAGCCCTTACACAGCCTGGGGTGGGTTGGGTCATTGTCCTGTTGAAAAACAAATGATAGTCCCACTAAGCGCAAACCAGATGGGATGGCGTATCGCTGCAGTATGCTGTGGTAGCCATGCTGGTTAAGTGTGCCTTGAATTCTAAGTAAATCACCGACAGTGTCACCATTAAAGCACCCCCACACCACCTCCCCCATGCTCACGGTGGTAACTACCCATGTGGAGATCATCCGCTTACCTACTCTGCGTCTCACAAAGACACAGTGGTTGGACAGATGTCCATTGCTCGTGTATTTTGGTAATTTTTATTGGCCCAAGAAAGTCTCCTCTTCTTATTGGTGTCCTTTAGTAGTGGTTATTTTGCAGCAATTTGACCACGAAGGCCTGATTCATGCAGTCTCATCTGAACAGTTGATGTTGAGATATGTCTGTTACTTAAACTCTTCAAAGTATTTATTTGGGCTGCAATTTGAGGCTGGTAACTCTAATGAACTTATCCTCTGCAGCAGAAGTAACTCTGGGTCTTCCTTTCCTGTGGCGGTCTTCATGGGAGCCAGTTTCATAGCGCTTGATGGTTTTTGCGACTGCACTTTAAGGAACTTTCAGTGTGTCCTAAAGTAATGATTTACTGTCATTTCTCTTTGCTTATTTGAGCTGTTCTTGCCATAATTTGGACTTGGTCTTTTACCAAATAGGGTTATCTTGTGTATAACACATTAAGAAAGGAAAGAAATACACAAATGAACTTTTAACAAGGCACACCTGTTAATTGAAATGCATTCCAGGCTACCTCATGAAGCTGGTTGAGAGAATTCCAATAGTGTGCAAAGTTGTCATCAAGGCAAAGGGTGGCTACTATGAAGAATGTCAAATATGAAATATATTTTGTTTTGTTTAACACTTTTTTTTGGTTACTATATGATTCCATATGTGTTATTTCATAGTTTTGATGTCTTCACTATTATTCTACAAAGTAGAAAATAGTAGAAATAAAGAACAACCCTGGAATTTGTAGGTGTGTCCAAACTTTATACTGTATATGTAGGTAGGCGTATAATGACTATGCATAGATAATAAACAGCGATTAGCTGCAGCTTAAAAAAAGGGGGGGGGTTGTCAATGCAAATTATCCGGGTTGTAACGATTTTCTGGTGTCGAAGGAGAGGAGGACCAAAATACAGCGTGGTTATTTGTATAGATGAAAGATGAAAACACGAACAGTATACAAAAACAATAAACCTGAAAAAACCTAAACAGCCTATCTGGTGCAAACAGAGACAGGAACAATCACCCACAAACCCCAACACCAAACAGGCTACCTAAATATGGTTCCCAATCAGAGACAATGACTAACACCTGCCTCTGATTGAGAACCATATCAGGCCAAACACAGAAACAGACAAACTGGACACACAACATAGAATGCCCACTCAGATCACACCCTGACCAAATAAAACATAGAAACATACAAAGCAAACTATGGTCAGGGTATGACACGGGTAGCCATTTGATTAGCTGATTATTTGTAACCCTAACCTTAATTTTAAACCCAACCCCTAAGCTTTGTGCTCATGTGGACATGGTAAATGTCCATGCGAGGGATCATTTTCCTTATTTTACTAGCCATGCAGACTTTTGGTCCCCACATGGATAGAAGAACCAACACACACACACACACACACACACACACACACACACACACACACACACACACACACACACACACACACACACACACACACGGTCACACACAAACACGTACACCAGTAGCCCTTTCCTAGAGACTCTCGAAAGGGTAATTGGTGTCCCCAGCAGACCCGAAATGAGACACATCAATATCAGCCCAGCGTCCTCCAGAAACTCGGCTGGCTGCGCCATCAAATAGAAATTATGGATTTTGTCTGGAAAGAGCGGGCCAGGTGGAGTCTCATAGAAAATGAGGTTGCAAAGGGACAGAGGGCCTATAGTCTGTCTTAATGTATTTTTTTGTGGGATGTGTGGGTCCATGTGGTGTGATGTTATGTGTAGGCCTACTAGCAACTGTAAGATTAAGTAAGTAAGATTTCAAACCTTATTGTAAAAAAAATCCACCAAATATTGACTGAATTAGGCTGAAGCACATAAACAAACAAAACACTGACACAACATTCATTTTGGTAGGAATTTCTGTATTCAATTTGGTAGGAATGTATGTATTCAATTGAATTCTGTTCAATATTCATGTAATTTTCTGCTTTGAAACAACACATGCCAACATTTGAAATCCATGGCCTATTTTTGTGTTTTGTTGCTTGGATAAATGTTTTAGATTGAAAACGTTTGGCCCATTTGCATATACACAGGTGCTACCTTTTGTTGTTGTTTTTGCATGGTATTTACTCTATCCAACCTGCATCTTTCTAAGGTACCACCCCATTACAATCTCACGTTCTACTGTACCTGATCATGATGAATTTCACTCATATTCATGATTGTTTTTGTCAAATTCTCTGGGCATATAACAT
Source organism: Oncorhynchus keta (assembly GCF_023373465.1). Classification (NCBI taxonomy): domain Eukaryota; kingdom Metazoa; phylum Chordata; class Actinopteri; order Salmoniformes; family Salmonidae; genus Oncorhynchus; species Oncorhynchus keta. The sequence goes on along the minus strand of NC_068454.1, from coordinate 46,637,719 downwards.
TATGTCAAGAATATGTTTATAAAACAGGTGGGTATACTTTTCCTAATATTAACACCCTTCTATAGAATATTCCAACACACAAATAGTTTACAATGTGTGCAAGATCAAAACCCTTATCTACGACATTTTGTTGTTCATTTTTGGAAGCTACTTGAGGTACTTGGTAAACATTTCAAATGAATGTATTAAACTGTATTAAGAAAAATCAACACACACTTGTGCAATGATCGCATTCTCCTCTGTCTCTTAAATCATCCCAGAATATTGTGTACACGGAAGTGAAGTAGGAAATTAACACCAGCCACTAGCCAAATGCTGGTACTGTAGATTTTGGCATTGGCTGGTAGAATGTCTATTCTTCACAGCCACATTGGCGGGTGGTCACACAAAGCATTTAGGAGCATTTTTACTTCAATAAATTCTAATTCCCAGATTTGAGTCTGTGTGTGTGCGCGTGTGTGCGTTTTATGTGATTTATTTGTATCTTCAACCACAGGGGTGCGCTCCAGATCCATGAAGCTCACACTAGCCTCATCCCGCAAGTCATTATTTACTCTCCACTTTAATGTGTCAATTAATGTGTCAGCTTGTCCTCAGATGCAGATGGGAGTGAAAATTGTTCATGTTTTCTTTCTTATGTTTTTTCACAGTCAGTATTTCTCCCAGTTAGGGGCGGGGGTGGGGTCATGTCCTGAACTAAAACAAGTCATGATTGAGCTGTCAGGTATGCCAAGCAGAGAGAAAGAGTGTGTCTGTGTCTGTCTGTGAAGTCCCTTCCTTCCGCCCCCCTCCTTCTCCTTCCTTCCTTCTCAAGGTAAAATGCTTTGACACCACACACTTGTAATGAGAGCATTACAACGGAGATGTGCATGGAGGAATGGAGGTGTAAATTGAGGAGGTTGATGAAGAGGTGGAGGAGAGGGGTGGGGTACTGTGTGCCTGTGTGTGTGTGGGGGACAAGGTTATAAATGACAATGTTTTTAGTTAAGGTACTGCATTACCACTCTTACTATACTATACTGTACTATAACTCTTGGTCGTGTCAATTCAACTCCCATGCTGAAGGATTTAATCTGTCTGGCCAATAAAGTCTACAATGACACATTAAACATACATTATGGCAATGTCATCCATAAATATTACCTTGGTGCGTTTAATCCCTGTCCAAGCGTTGCCTTTGAAATAGATGCAAATCAAAAACCACGTTCCATTGTTGACATTTTGAAGGGGACTTGCATGTCACACGTTCTTAACAGACGTTTGAGGGAAAAACGCATAAGAAAATGCGCTTTGTACAAGCAACAGTTTGAGTGTGCGTTGCTTTTCATAAATAGATCCAGTGACAATTACTGTATGTGGCAGCTTAAGTTAATTTCCACCCCACAAAAACATGGAAATAACGACTGGAAAGGGAAGATTCCTGAGGTGGGTGGGGCATGCGCATTGCTATGTGTACAGAGAGAAGGGGGATTTTCAGAGAAACGAACGTAGATAAAAAAAAAAAGTGCTTACACTCAGGAGAGGACCTATTCAGTGTCTCACTCCTCACAAAGCCTTTCTGTTCACAGACTAAATAGAAATGTCCCTTTCATTATCTTGTATTATACCAAGATATGTGCAAGAAAACTGAGTCTGATGTGAGAGCTGCCATTTTTCTGAATCCTACAATGGCTAAATCATCTGTCCTGAATAAGGAGCGAACAATTTAGCACAATCACCCAATTCAAACTCATCAAATCAGCTTTTTATTTCACTGTTTGCTTGCCAAATGAGGTTGATGATTTGATTTAGCCTGTTATCGTGAGTTGGTTACAGTAGCCGGAATGTCGCTAATAATGTAATCTCGAGAAGGGAGACTATCACCCGTAAAATCCAACAAAAAAGGGATTTAATCTTAGAAAATGCAGTCTCCCCTTTCTCGCATTAGGATCATCAAATGACAAATTTTCACGGTTACAAAAGGTGATTTAAAGAAGGCTTCGTGAGATGGGGTGCTTATTACCACTTCTTTATTACATGCTTTTAGAGTCAGTCTTCAGAAAAAGTTTATTTTGGAATGAGAGACATCATTAAAGTAAAATTTCCAGCCACTGCCTCAAATAAATCAATAGCAATCAGAGTAAGAGAAGAAAGGCAATTATTATCTCTTACTAGATGCTGTGTGGGTTCTATACTTTGTGGGAGGGCAGAAAGAGAGGATAAAATAATAAAAGCATGTTTTTAAATCCCCCCCATCCTCCATTATAACTCCCCTCCTTACTTCAAGAACTTAGACTTTTCCCGTGCAACCCTTAGAACAATGTGCGATACTAGATCAAATACATCACGTACTCTTCTATGCCTATTTTTTTCCATTTACATGGATAGGAATTGCCATGGATTTACATTTAGAACTCAATTAATAGTATCTCTGTGGGAATTGCTCTGTACTGTACAACTACTGTGTACATTACAAAAAGGCAAGACTAGAGTAATCTCTAAAGCCTTCAGCCGATAATGTGAATAATGTAGAATTCAAGTTCCATTAGGACTCCCTGTACTGTATTAACTTTGCTCTCTCATTTCATGAAGAAGGGGAGACTGCAGCTAGTTGGTCTACGGTATGTGGTTTAGTTGTAATTTAGTACACACAGAGATAGATATCCATTTTGGTGTTACGTGTTTGTTTAGAACTTTTATTAACACAGTTGATCATAGCAACAACAAAATGGTTTAGTCTCTCTTATCAGTAAAATGGATACATTTAAAACTTTTCCTTGTCGTTAAGAAGACACTTTATAACTCCAAGTTTAGTTATGAGTTATGTTTCTCTGCATTATCTCTGTCTGTGCTCTTCATATTATATCAGCACGGTAGTATCCCTCAGAGCCGTGATCATGCATTCCCCATCTAACCTTGGAAGATTAGATATACTTTAGGCCTTCCAGGGATGTCTAGAGCCAACATGTTAAATTAGTTGACAGCTGAGATCAGATCAGACCTGAATTGTACTGTGGGCCTCAAGACTTTTTAAAATCCTAGTTTTATGTTTGGCTGGAGGCTTGAATGAGGATATTGTAGTAAACTCAGAGCATGGATGCTATAAATATGGATGGAGACAAATTGCAGAATAACAACTTAACCTCTTAGGTCGACCCGACACGCAGGCGTCCCATCTAGACATCTGGAAATGCAAATGCGCTACGCTAAATGCTAATAGCACTCGTTAAAACTCAAACGTTCATTAAAACACACATGCAGGGTACTGAATTAAAGCTACACTCGTTGTGAATCCAGCCAACAAGTCAGATTTTTAAAATGCCTTTCGGGGAAAGCATGAGAAGCTATTATCTGATAGCATGCAACACCCCAAAAGACCCGCAGGGGACGTAAACAAAATAATTAGCATAGTCGGCGCTACACAAAACGCAGAAATAAAACATAAAACATTCATTACCTTTGGCCATCTTCTTTGTTGGCACTCCTAGATGTCCCATAAACATCACTATTGGGTATTTTTTTTCTCGATTAAATCGGTCCATATATATAGCCTAGATATCGATCTATGAAGACTGTGTGAGCAAGAAAAAAACAGCGTTTTATAACGCAACGTCATTTTTTATAATTAAAAAAGTTGACGATAAACTTTCACAAAACACTTCGAAATACTTTTGTAATGCAACTTTAGGTATTAGTAAACGTTAATAATCTATCAAATTGATCACGGGGCGATGTATATTCAATAGCTTCACGTCTTCAAATCATGTTCAGAAATTTCTACTCCAAAACAACCGGTCGGAGACCGGAAGAAATGGGCTGTCTCTTCTTCGTTTGACCAAGAAACAAAGCCTAGGCAATTGACAAGACTGGTGACATCGTGTGGAAGCTGTAGGAATTGCAATCTCGGCTCCAGGTAATGTGGTTTCCATTCAACAATACATTCAAGTGGCGCATTGATATATTTTCCCATTTTCAGTGATCAGATTTTCCTGCGCTTTTCGATGAAACGCACGTTCTGTTATAGTCACAGCCGTGATTTAACCAGTTTTAGAAACGTCTGAGTATTTTCTATCCACACATACTAATCATATGCATATACTATATTCCTGGCATGGTAGCAGGGCGCTGAAATGTTGCGCGATTTTTAACAGAATGTTCGAAAATGTAGGGGGTAGGATCAACAGGTTTTAAGACACACTGTGACTTTTGTGCAGGTCAATGCTAGATTTGCACTAAAGTTTACATTTCACAAGCATATCATAAGTAATGATTCGTCTCTAAGTGAATATGATACCGTAGAAGTGTGGCAAATAGAATAAGAATGACTCTATCACAGTCAGGGCCATATTCTGACATAAGACACCATGTAGCTGGGTAACTCAAATTGTTTACACACATCAGTGCCTGTATTCAAAAAGCGTCTTACTAGAAGTGCTGATCTACGATCAGGTCCCCCCTGTCATTATAATCCTTATTATGATCTAAAAGGCAAAACTGATCCTATATCAGCACTCCTATTCGGAGACTCTTAAAGCGGCAATCAGCAGTTGAAACAATGACAAAGCATTATCACCACCCCTGTTTATGTAAAAAGGGATGGGGCAGGAGAAATGTAACCACTCTCAAATGTATAGACATAGCTATGGATGCAAGGACTGACCATCCATCTCATCAAAATTATAGATAGTGAGAGATCCAACTGGTGTCTCTAAGTGGCCACACACGTCTCCAACTGTGCACAGTTATTAAGTAATTTCAATGCACTTTCATGACTTAATGAAAGCGTTTTCAACTATAAGGTGATATTTTGACCTCTCATAGATTTGCCATTGAGGAACTGAAGCAAGCACACTTGTAGTGTTTTGTTTGGAACATCCCCACCATCACACAATTACTGTTGTTGTTGTTGTTTACGCTATCCCAAAATGTTCAATTATAAATCACAATCTGGGTCAGATGGGCATCATTTGAAAGCTTATTCTATTGCCAACATGACTAGCTAAGTAATACATACAATCTTAGGATGTTTAGGCTTTCAAAAGTCACTTCAGACATGCAAATTGTAATTTTGGTATAGAAAAAATAGAATGGATTCATGAGTGCATTCATGCGCGTGTTCCGATGTTAATTTTCTTCACAATACAACAAACAGGCTCATTCTGTTCAGGACAACCCAGGGTATAACACGCCATCCTTGTAAATGTGGATGAAACAAAGCGATCATAAATGTTGATACTGTAAATGATGAGTTTTCACATATGGAAATGTGAGGTGCACATTTGAACTCAGGTGTGTGGTTTGTTTGTATGATATCAAAGCATGTATGATATCCTCTCGATTTACAGCATTTCCCTCACTCTGACAATTTTTTAAAAAAGTATCCCAAGTAATGAGAGGGATGGGTCATCTTCTTGATATGCGTGGTGCTCAAGTTTATAACGGCTGCAGTCAATACCCATACAGAGCTGTGAAGCAGGGAACCAGAGCTCTGACGTCATGTATACAGGAGCATGTTAATGTACATCCACTACGTTCCAATTTAGGTGCTTTTCAATTACAAAATCTGCCATTTTCAACCCATATCTGTGAGTGGAAAGGGGTACTACTATTCACATAACCATATTTGCAAGAGATCCCAATGCATTTCAGTGGCCATATACTTAAATGGGAGAAATTCAGGTCGCTACTTATTTTCAAGGGTGTAAGATAGAAACTTTAAAACTGCTGACCGGTCTGGAATAGGTTGCTTGTATACAGCTTTTTGATACCATCTATACTTTCTGAACAATGTTTTAAATGGGTATACTTGAAAAGAAAAAAGTCACATACACCAGATGAGTGGAGTGAAATGTGTTGTTTTACAGAGTCGGCCATAGAAGTACTGCGCCTCTGGAGCGAATTAGGGTTAGGTGCCTCAGTCAAGGGCGCATCAACAGATTTTTCACCTTGTCGGCTCGAGTATTCAAACCAGTGACCATTCAGTTACTGGCCCAACGCCCTAGCCGCTAGTCTACCTACCGCCTCAATCCCATTTGCATTCGCAACTGCTCTTGAACAGTTAAAGATACCAACACCAAAACAACTTTAACATGTGCAGACTGTCACTGGTACTGTTGCTCGAAAACACATTTTTGATGCTACTTGTACTATTCACACTACAACCATAGTTGCATGAATCCCAATGCATTTCGGGGATAGACTTGAATGGGACGAATTCTGTTTGCTACTAATGTGCAACCATTTAAGATAGAAACACCATTCAAACTAAGAAAATGTGCAGACTGGTCTCGATTGGTTTTTGAAACCATTTATACTTTTTGAACTATAACCATTTTTAAATGTGTATAAAAGCTCCATATGCTTCAATGGTACATTTTTTGGATTCACCACTGCTCTTGAACCATTTATGCTACAAACATGAAACCAACTTTGAAATGCTAAGACTGACTAAAATTAGATTGCTTGTCAAAAGCCTCTTGATACTATATATAATTTTGCAACTATAACTCCATAGACTTCAAAGGCAACATTTGGATACACACTGCTCTAGATCTGTTTCAGCTAAAAACACCACCCAAATGTTGACATGTGCAAACTGACTCGACTTAGATGGCTTCAACACAGCTTTTTACTACTATTCATACTTCATAAACTATAAAGCTGGTTGAATCCACATTCATTTCAATGGTGGAATGCAGGCTTCAACATTCTAAACTGAAATCCACTGGCACAAAACTTTCAATGTTTAAACGAGAGGATTTTTAGAACTTAAAAGCACATGATATGGCTTTTGATGATATAGTGATCTCTCTAGCCTAATATACTAGGCCACTATAATTCACTATAATAACTCCACACCTACAAACCACCATCAATTGACTTTTTGGTCCAGCCACTGACAGTTGGATACAAAAAATCAGATTTTCTACCAGCCAAAATATATTATTTTGCCATAATTACACCAAAAACAAAAACAGATGTGTGCTTTCTATTTTTCTAAAACAGGAAATATATTACTAGTAAGAAGTAATGGGGTATATTGCTTAATTTCATTTCATTTTTGTGACCTGTGTCTGGGTCTCCCAAGTGGCGCAGCGGTCTAAGGCGGCATTGCAGTGCTTGAGGTGTCACTACAGACCCGGGTTCGATCCCAGGCTGCGTCTGGCGCACAATTGGCCCAGCTTCGTCCAGGTTAGGGGAGAATTTGGCCGGGGGGCCAAATTCTAGCGACTCCTTGTGGAGGGCAGAGCACCTGCATGCCACGGCAGACAAAACAGTCTGACACATTGGTGCGGCTGGTTTCTCGTGTTAAAGTGGTCGGGTGTTAAGGAGCGCAACTTGGCGGGTCATGTTTCGGGGGACGTATAACTCGACCTTTGTCTCTCCCGAGCCTGTTGAGGAGTTGCATCGATAAGACAAGATTGTAATTGGATATGACAAAATTGGGGATTTTTTTTAACGTTTAGATACAAACAAACAACAAACATCAAGAATCAACAAAGTGCCACAAAAGATAGTGATATGGCATATTCATTATTACAGTTCACGGCTCTATTTTTTACAAGGACTAAATGATGTGCTCATTTAGAAGAACACAAATGTAGAAGAACACAAATAAATCTAGGACAGTGGTCCTCTTTTCTGAGTCACGGTCACTTTTTGAGTCAAAATGCAAGTCTACGACTCAGATTCTTTATTAAACATGACTTAACAAACGTAAGCAACATTAACCAATTAAAGACATTAACATTAACCAATTAAAGAGTTCTTTAGCAATGATGTTTGTGCAATAGGGTATGTCCTTGTTTTTTAAAAACATTTTTTTTGTCCCTTAAAATAACATAAAATTGATCAAAAATACAGTGTAGACATTAATAATATTGTAAATGACTATTGTAGGTGGAAACGGCAGATTTTTTTAATGGAATACAGTGGGGCAAAAAAGTATTTAGTCAGCCACAAATGTGCAAGTTCTCCCACTTAAAAAGATGAGAGAGGCCTGTAATTTTCATCACTTCAACTATGACAGACAAAATGAACAAAAAAATCCAGAAAATCACATTGTAGGATTTTGAATTAATTTATTTGCAAATTACGGTGGAAAATAAGTATTTGGTCAATAACAAAAGTTTATCTCAATACTTATATACCCTTTCTTGGCAATGACAGAGGTCAAACGTTTTCTGTAAGTCTTCACAAGGTTTTCACACAGTTGCTGGTATTTTGGCCCATTCCTCTATGCAGATCTCCTCTAGAGCAGTGATGTTTTGGGGCTGTTGCTAGGCAACACGGACTTTCAACTCCCTCCAAAGATTTTCTATGGGGTTGAGATTTGGAGACTGGCTAGGCCACTCCAGGACCTTGAAATGCTTCTTACGAAGCCACTCCTTCGTTGACCGGGCGCTGTGTTTGGGATCATTGTCATGCTGAAAGACCCAGCTACGTTTCATCTTCAATGCCCTTGCTGATGGAAGGAGGTTTTCACTCAAAATCTCACGATACATGGCCCCATTCATTCTTTCCTTTACACGGATCAGTCGTCCTGGTCCCTTTGCAGAAAAACAGCCCCAAAGCATGATGTTTCCACCCCCATGCTTCACAGTAGGTATGGTGTTCTTTGGATGCAACTCAGCATTCTTTGTCCTCCAAACACGACGAGTTGAGTTTTTACCAAAAAGTTATATTTTGGTTTCATCTGACCATATGACATTCTCCCAATCTTCTTCTGGATCATCCAAATGCTCTCTATAGCAAACTTCAGACGGGCCTGGACATTTCCTGGCTTAAGCAGGGGGACACGTCTGGCACTGCAGGATTTGAGTCCCTGGCGGCATAGTGTGTTACTGATGGTAGGCTTTGTTACTTTGGTCCCAGCTCTCTGCAGGTCAGTCAATAGATCTTGTGTGGAGCCCCAGATCGAGGGAGATTATCAGTGGTCATGTATGTCTTCCATTTCCTAATAATTGCTCCCACAGGTGATTTCTTCAAACCAAGCTGCTTACCTATTGCAGATTCAGTCTTCCCAGCCTGGTGCAGGTCTACAATTTAGTTTCTGGTGTCCTTTGACAGCTCTTTGGTCTTGGCCATAGTGGAGTTTGGAGTGTGTCTGTTTGAGGTTGTGGACAGGTGTCTTTTATACTGATAACAAGTTCAAACAGGTGCCATTAATACAGGTAACGGAGGAGGACAGAGGAGCCTCTTAAAGAAGAAGTTACAGGTCTGTGAGAGCCAGAAATCTTGCTTGTTTGTAGGTGACCAAATACTTATTTTCCACCATAATTTGCAAATAAATTAATTAAAAATCCTACAATGTCATTTTGTCTGTTATAGTTGAAGTGTACCTATGATGAAAATTACAGGCCTCTCATCTTTTTTAAGTGGGAGAACTTGCACAATTGGTGGCTAACTAGATACTTTTTTGCCCCACTGTATCTACATAGGCGTACAGAGACCCATTTTCAGCACCCATCACTCCTGTGTTCCAATAGCACATTGTGTTAGCTAATCTAAGTTTATAATTTTAAAAGGATAATTGATCATTAGAAAAACATTTTGCAATCATGTTAGTGCTGATTAAAGAAGCAATAAACCTGGCCTTCTTTAGACGAGTTGGGTATCTGGAGCATCAGCATTTATGGGTTCGTTTACAGGCTCAAAATGGCGAGACAGAGAGCTAGTAAGATTTCATTATTTATTTTTCAATTTTAATTTTCACCTACTTAGTTTAGCCTACTCAAACATCCGGCTCAAACAGAGATGCTATGTTACCTAGCTGGCTATTGCTATCCAACACTGTAACTCTTCCAAGTCAAGGTAAGCATGGTTTTATTAATTTATTGCCACCAGAACCAGCAGGTTTAACTGCTAAACTGCTTGCTAACTGTACACTGTACTGCATGATTGAAGCGGTGACATGGCTGTGTGTAGCGATTAGCGTTTATAATATGAAGGTATGGCGCTTCGAAAGTTTTTTTTGTCTGGTCATAGACAGCTGATGTGTTGTGCACTGAAGTGTACAAGCGAAGGGAAACGGTGAGAGGAGGAGAGCGCATAGATGTGAGAAGGAATTATACCACGATCTGGCTGCTATGAAAGTGAACTGTGTTTGTGTGTGATCAGGGGTGAATTCATTCCTCCGATTCTGTAGAAAACGTTTCTTAAACGGAACAAAACTGTTTGTTTGCAACTGTTGGACTAATAGATCAGATAGATGCAGGCAAGATTGTGGAAGATAGTATTGAATGTGTCAATGTCATTACACCTTGATTGCTCAAATGTATCTTGACCTGTGCACCTGCGTTGTAAACTTTCATTCATACGCTAATTTGTAGCAACCTCATGATGGGTATATGGAAATTATGAGTATCATGTAGTCGCCTAAACCTATCAGTGTTAGCATTGAGCTGTAATAGAAATTAGGCCATGCTCATAAAAATAAATTATCATCCTCCCTCATCTTAAATGGCACCGATCGCCACTGATCTCATAGTATCAACGTTGCTGTGCGTTTGAGGTTTCTTTTTGCAGTCTATGGTTCGAGGAAACTGCAGACACGGTGATCTGAGCTATCGGATTGGCCAGCGGTAGGTCCTATAAGTGAACTTGACTTGCTTTTCACATTAAATGGGAACACTTTGCCTTCCCGGCGCTAGGGCTGCTGAATAAAGTTCACTAACCACCAACAGCGGGAAAAACATTAAAGAAATAGGAACGCAAAGCTTTATCATTAGATTGCGATCGACTGGTTGGTGACCACTGATATAGGAGAACAATGAAAGTATAATGAGTGTTTTAATGATAGGAAATTACCAATATTTCATGAATATACATTTTTAGGAGTGATCCATGCTCAATTAAGCACAATCAATAGGTGAGATAAAAATGTTCAGCTGCCCCTTTAAGGGACGTGCCGTTACCGTGGTAAGTTGGACACTTGCTTGTCTGTGATGGAAAAAAACTCAGACGGCGATGTCTTCGTAGCAGCAGACAGTTGGAGCAAACAACTTAGTGTGTGAAGAAAACAATGTCTTGCCAAGAAACAGAATGACAAAGTCACACTTGTGGCCTGTTCCCAAATGCTCTGTGTGACCACCCGCCAACGTGCCTGGTGAAATAGATATTCTTACCCACCACGCCAAATTCTACCCACATTTGGTGGGTGGCGGGTGTTAATTTCCGACCCTGCAAACCACCCCGAAATGGGTCACTATAACTAACACAGCCTATGAAAACCGTATTACTACCATTAATACTACTATTTCACAACCATAAATACTTCAAGACTAGCAAGCACACCAAATTTACTTCAGTACATGTCCTTTTCTAGTTATTACTAATTTAAGTCCAAAAATTGATGTTGCAACTGCAGATTGCTCCTTTAAATACAGGTCAGACCCAGATGATTGGAAATATTCAATTTCCCTCTATTCCTGACAGGACAAGCACGTGCTGGCCGTGGTGGCCATCGACCAGATGCTGGAGAAGCTGAAGAAGTCAAATGAGTTCCTGGAGTTGATCCTGAAGGGCCTCAATGAATACTTGGAGAAGAAGCGCCTCTATTTTCCACGATTCTTCTTCCTGTCCAACGACGAGCTGCTGGAGATCCTGTCTGAAACCAAAGACCCCACAAGGTAAGAGCACTGGCATTAACCTTATACCCGTTCAGACCTGGGTTCAAATACTATTTGAAATAATTTTAAATACTTATTTGGGCTTGAATGAACTTGCCTAGCACAATGGAACCAATGGAATAGCCTTAAAATGGAAAACTCTGTCCATCTGGCACTCCAGGCAGGGTAAAGCAAATGCTAAAATGACTGTTACAGTCCTATCCGTGTGGGATTAACCCTGTTTCACGAGTGCGTTACACTGTAAATTATGCGTTGTATTGTAGCATTGATAGGTGGGTAAATGGAAGTAAACAGTATGATTTGTATTCCCTCCCGACTATGAGAAGTGCCCAAGCTTTGTAGCAATGTAAACTCTTTGTAAATCTATCCCTTTATGCCGTAAAAGTGGGTTATTTTTGTGGATAAAGTGTTTCTTGCCCAAGGTCCTAGAGTGTAACTCAACCGAGGCAGGCAATCACTAGCTTGATTGTGACACTGCTGAAATTAAATTGATTGCTCTTGAAAAAGCACAGCTCAAGCCTTTACTGTAAGACTTCAGGGACACACTAACCACTTGTTAGGAAGAAAATATAAACGCAACATGTAAACTGTTGGTCCCATGTTTTGTGAGCTAAAATTAAAGATCCTAGAAATGTTCCATATGCATAAAAAGCTAATTTCTTTCTAATGTTGTGCACAAATTTGTTTACATCCCTGTTAGTGAGCATTTCCTCTGCCAACATAATCCTCACATGACATGTGTGGCATATCAAGAAGCTGATTAAACAGCATGATCATTAAACAGGTGCACCTTGTGCTGGGAAAAATTAAAGGCTATTCTAAAGTGTGCAATTTTGTCACACAACACAATGCCACAGATGTTTGAGGGAAAGTTCAATTGGCATGCTGACTGCATTAATGTCCACCAGAGCTGTTACCAGAAAATGTCATGTTAATTTCTCCACCGTAAGCCGCCTCCAACATCCTTTTAGAGAATTTGGTAGTTTGTCCAACTGGCCTCACAACCGCAGACCGTGTTTAACCACGCCAGCCCAGGACCCCCACATCCGGCTTCACCTGTGGGAAAGTCTGAGACCAGCCACCCAGATAGCTGATGAAAGTGTGGGTTTGCACAATCTAAGATTTTCTCCACGTAACCGACTTCAGTGGGCAAATGCTCACATTTGACAGCCACTGGCATGCTGGAGAAGTAATCCCTGTTTCAACTGGACCGGGCAGATGGCAGATGGATTGTTTGGCGTCGTGTGGGCGAGCGGTTTGCTGATGTCAACGTTGTGAAGTAGGGCTGGGCAGTATACTGTATTTTACTATATACTGGTATTGATGCACATACCGGTTTGTGTTTTTACTTTACCTTCTATAACAGTATTTGATTGTTTGGTTTGTTGACTCCGCTACTTGAGTCATCCCTCTCTGCTCTCTCTCTCTCTCCATGCTGCTTTCCTCACAGACCTATTCCCACCCCCAGTCACTCAAGGAGCGGGTTTGTTGTTGCTTGACCACTAGACGCTTTCGTTCAGTTTCCATGGTCAATGCAGCACATGCAACAATGTTGATGACAACGATGTTGTTTCCACTTTGATCTTAATATAAATCCACAAGCATTTTATAATTGCAATATTAGTTTGTGTTTCTTACATCTGCAAACAGCTAGTTTGTATTTTCTTTGCAAGTTATGCTAACTCGTGTTAGCCCCTAATGCTAATCACTAGTTAACTGGCTAAAAGTACTGAGGCCTAAATCAGCATGTTGTTTGTGCAACAGTATCTTCTAAATCAAAGAGGAACAGGCGAAGCATGAATATGTTGGCTATATGAATAAAGTTTTAATGTAGCTAAAGATTATAGGGTCCCATAGGAAACACGGAACATCACTTTGGTTCCTAACCTGTCACAATAACTCCATTGCATTTTCATTTGTTGTCATGTCAAACAACACTGTATTCAAAGTGCCCACTTACTTATATTCTAACTATATAATTATAATAAACATTATATTTCCATGATTCCAAAAGTTTACCCAAGTGTTTTTTTAATCTAAATCACAATTGCAACATTTGGTTAAAATTAAGGCCTAGTATTTTTTGCCCATATCGTGGCAGTGTGAAAATGATCTCAAATGAGTGCAGGAAATGCAGAAATTGGTGGAAATGCAGGAAATTATTTTCGGTTGAAGTTGAATCGAACAGTATAAAACAATCCGAATGGTGAAAGACCCATTTAAATAATTTTGAATATATGTGTTGCCACCCTAGGGTCACGCACTACTCATAAAGAAAATGTAGAACTTTTATTAATCAAAAACATAAAATACCGCCAAATACCGTCATACCGTCCAAAATTAGAAAAATACCATGATATGACATTTTGGCCATATCGCCCAGCCCTATTGTGAAACATGTGCCACATGGTGAAGGTGGGGTGATGATATGGGTAAGCATAAGCTATGGACAACGAACACAATTGCATTTTATCTATGGAAATTTGAATGCACAGAGATACTGTGACCAGATCCTGAGATCCATTGTTGTGCCATTCATCCACCGCCATCACATGTTTGCATGATAATGCACGACCCCATGTCGCACGGATCTGTACACAATTCCTGGAAGCTGAAAATGTCCCAGGGTCTTTTATGGCCTGCATACTCACAAGTCATGTCAACCATTGATTATGTTTGGGATGCTTTAGATCGACGTGTATGACAGCGTGTTCCAGACCCGCCAATATCCAGCAACTTCACATAGCCATTAAAGAGGAGTGGGACAACATTCCACAGGCCATAATCAACAGCCTGATCAACTCCATGTGAAGGAGGCCAATGGTGGTCAGAACCGATACTGAATGGTTTTCTGATCTACACCCCTACCGTTTTTTTTTAAGGTTTCTGTGACCAATAGAAACATCTGTATTCCCTGTCATGTGAAATCCATAGATTAGGGCCTAATGAATTTATTTAATTTGACTGATTTCCTTATATGAACTGTAACTCAGTAAAATCTTTGAAATTGTTGCATGTTTGGTATATTCTTTAGTTCAGTGTATATTTCAGTATTTGTGTGGGTATGATCTTAGCTATATCAGTCATGGTATAGCTATCTGTCAGTTAGTTAGGTTAAGTGTAGGACATCACCTTTGGTTGCATTGTATATGTGATATCTTTCCATTTTTATTTCTCACAAGTGCTTTATAATGCTTAACTTGAAAGCACAACATTGCAGTAGTATTGAATATCAAAATAGTTTAACTAATAAAAAACATGAGAAATAAGAAACAAGACTGGAAGCTATGCTACAGGAAGCTATATCTCATTCCAAAATCCTGGGCATTAATATGGAGTTGGTCCCCCCTTTGCTGATATAACAGCCTCCACTCTTCCGGGAAGGCTTTCCTCTAGACGTTGGAACAAAAGCATTGGTGAGACTGGGCACTGATGTTGAGCGATTAGGCCTGGCTCACAATCGGCGTTCCAATTCATCAGTGTTCAGTGTTCGATGGGGTTGAGGTCAGGGCTCTGTGCAAGCCAGTCAAGTTCTTCCACACCGATCTCTACAAAACATTTCTGTTTCGACCTCGCTTTGTGCCCGGGGGCATTGTCATGCTGAAACAGGAAAGGGCCTTCCCCAAACTGTTGCCGCAAAGTTGGAAGCAAAGAATTGTCTAGAATGTCATTCTATGCTGTAGCATTAAGATTTCCCTTCAATGGAACTAAGGGGCCTAGCCCAAACCATGAAAAACAGCCTTTCCTCCTCCACCAAACTTTACAGTTGGCACTTTGCATTGGGACAGGTAGCGTTCTTCTGGTATCTGCCAAACCAAGATTCATCCGTCGGACTGACAGATGGTGAAGCGTGATTCATTACTCCAGAGAATGCGTTTCCACTGCTCCAGAGTCCAATGGCGGCGAGCTTTCCACCACTCCAGCCGACGCTTGGCATTGCGCATTGGTGAGCTTAGGCTTGTGTGTGGCTGCTCGGCCATGGAAACCCATTTCATGAAGCTCCCGACGAACAGTTATTATGCCGACGTTGCTTCCAGAGGCAGTTTGGAACTTGGTAGTGAGTGTTGCAACCAAGGACAGGCTATTTTTTACGCTTTACACGCTTCAGCATTCGGCGGTCTTGTTCTGTGAGCTTGTGTGGCCTACCACTTCGCGGCTGAGCCATTGTTGCTCCTAGATGTTTCCACTTCACAATAACAGCACTTACAGTTCACTGGGGCAGGTCTAGCAGGGCAGACATTTGACGAACTGACTTCTTGGAAAGGTGGCATGCTATGACTGTGCCACTTTGAAAGTCACTGAGCTCTTCAGTAAGGCTGTTCTGCTGTCCATGTTTGTCTATGGAGATTGCATGGCTGTGTGCTCAATTGTATACACCTTTCAGCAACGGTTGTGGCTGTAATAGCCGAATCCACTAATTTGAAGGGGTGGCTACACACTTTTGTTCATGTATTGTATATACAGGTTTTCCTCTAGGATTTTGCTTGTGCTTTGCTCTATTCTGTTTATTTTCATCCTAAAAAAAACTCCCTGGTCCTTGCCGATGACAAGCATACCCATAACATGATGCATCCACCACCATGCTTAAAAATATGAAGAGTGGTCCTCAGTGATGTGTTGAGTTGGATTTGCCCAAAACATAACGCATTTTATATTCTGAACATACATTTTTTTGCCACATTTTTGGCAGATTTACTTTAGTGCCTTATTGCAAACAGGATGCATGTTTTGGAATATTTGTATTCTATACAGGCTTCCTTCTTTTCACTCTGTCGTTTAGGTTAGTACAGCTTCTACCCCCGATAAGACTCCTGAACAGCTAATCAAATGCCCCCCACCCCACACCCCCTCTTTTAAGCTGCTGTTGCTGCTCTCTGTTTATTATGTTTCCATAGTCACTTGAATTTTACCTACATGTACATATTACCTCAATTACCTCAACTAACCTGTGCCCCCGCACATTGACTCTGTATCGGTAACCCCTGTATATAGCCTTGCTACTGTTATTTTACTGCTGCTAATGAAAGGCCTAATTAATTAATTATTAATTTATTATACTTATCTATTTTTTACTCAACACTTATTTTTATTATAGCTGCATTGTTAGTTAAGTAAGCATTTTACTGTAAGGTCTTTCTTTACCTGTTGTATTCGGCACATGTGACAAATTTGATTTGATTTATTGTGGAGTAAGTACAATGTTGTTGATCCATCCTCAGTTTTCTCCTATCACAGCCATTACTCTCTAACTGTTTTAATGTCAATATTGGCCTCATTGTGACACAAAATGACACAAAATATAAATGTAATCCATTTCAAATTTAGGCTGTAACACAACAAAATGTGCAACAAGTCATGGAGTATGAATACCTTCGGAAGACGCTGTATATGGAGTCAGGAATAACAACACTTTGTATTTTCTTAAATAAACAAAAATGAACTCCACTAACTGTTGGCATTTCAGTTTCCCTCTGAACTGAAACCGAACCGTGCCATGACCCCAAAACCGCAATACCTGCTGAATCGTAACACCCTAGCCATCGGGGGTATCTTGTCAGAAAGCCATGTTTCAGAAAAACAGAATATTGCATTTACAAGAGTCTCTTTGAGGGAAGTGGTGGCCGGTTTTATCCTCTCCTTAGTCTTACCAGGACGCCTTTTTTTCGAATGCGTTTCCTCTTTTGTAGCCCAAAGATTTGGTCAGAGGAGATGAATCGAAGCCCAGGCAGATGAATCGAAGTTGATGCCGGAATTTTGTTTATTAACTGCCGATGTCCAAAAGTTTTTGTTAATCATAGGAAATAATAGCAGGCACATTTCGAGCAAAAAAAGTAAAGATAAATGCCAAAAGAATCACAAAATAGCAAAGTCGAGTTGGAGCACGCAAAAGACGGCAGACATACAGTACGGTGCCATGTCTCTTATTGTGTATCAGATGTTAGGGTTATTTATACAATAGATAGATGCATTGTCGCGGTTGGTCATACAGAGGCTTTAAAGTAATGATGGCATTTGAGTTCTTTCCGTAGTGATGTATATGGGCATATTTACATGGTGTTTCTCACAACTCCTGTTCAGAGAATATATATATAATAATATACCAAAGTATAATATGATCAGAACACACAAACTTGGCCACTACATACACTTCATTCAACAAAAAAGAAATGCTCCGAACCACCTCATCAAGACGGCTCAAAAGAGATGGGAATAAGGAGAAGAAGAGAAAAAGTTGAGGCTTCGAAAATGAAAATCCTGTACTTACTGTGGGAATTTAATTATATAATGTCTTCTCCTCACGACACTCTGCCCTACTTACTCCACTGTGGCTCCCTGAGTAGGCGAAAGGCTGATAAGCATGCCTTGTCTTATTTCACCAAAGGTACTGTATGTGGTTTATAATGAATGTGATTTCAGACAAAGGAGGCTCAGCCCTTTACTCTTCTGTTTCTTTTTTCCCCTTCTCATCCACTACTGCCATGAATTTCATTAGCCTCATGTCGCCTCGTGCAGTCACTGACTTTTCTGAAAAGACAGAATTTTCCAAACACCTACGGTAGTTTGATTTTGGCAAAGCGATTAATCTGTTGCGAGGCTGAATAGGACCTAGTGTGCCGTCTTAATGCCCTTTTGAGCAAGGATGTGACATTCTCCCATCTGTAGAGCTTTACCGCAGTTCTTTCTGTATCGAAGTTTCGCCAGACCAACCCAGTCAACCCACACAACCATTTCATGCAGCCACACATTTTCTCCAACGCTGCTTTTTTTCAGAACTGTTTTTATTTTATCTTTAGTGTTCGACTTCAATCCAACACAAAATAATGTATTGCAAAGTAATTTGTCACAGAAAGCATAACAAAACGCTTAAGCGTGGTGCGTGTGTCGTATTTGAGATTTGATTAGTCTCTTTTGTGTTCCCCGACTGGTGGTTAGAGGACAATCAATAGCTGATTATCATCAAGATTAGGCCAGATGCAATAGTTTTGCGTGCGGTGTGAATAACAAACATTTTGTTGATTTTCCAGGCAAACCCTTGCATGCAATATAATAATCACAAGCAGTAGGCCTAAACGAGATGCTCCTACTGTGGCAGTGTTATACAGATAGGGAAGGACATCTAATTGTGGTAAGTTATGCATGGAAAGCAATGACTTTGCCACCCAGGAGGGCCAAGATAAATAGGCTACCTGCTCACATTTGGATTACGCCTTCTATGATTATTCCTAAAATCTCAAGTTTGTTAGTTTTGTGGCCTAGGATAATCAAGCAGTGTAAGCAGCTGTGCCCAAAAAACATATACCGCTGCATGGGTTTGTTTACATCCCACTGCTATTTTAGCACATTCTCTCCTCTATCTTTCCTCTGTATCTATCCTATCCAATCAACATCAAAAAAACATGTTTGGCAGTTTTGATACATAAAAAGTGTATCAAGGGGTCTGAAATCAGTGTCCATGTTTCATGCAATATGTGTTGTGCGTCTGGCTGTAGGTCTACAGTACATTCGGAAAGTATTCAGACCCCTTGACTTTTTCCACATTTTGTTACATTAGTCTTATTCTAAAATTTATTTAATTGGTTTTTCCCCTCATCAATACCCCATAATAACAATGCAAAACAGGTGGATTAGACATTTTTGCTAATTTATTACAAATAAAAAACTGAAATTTCACATTTACATATTCATATTTAGTATTTGGGGAGTTTCTCCCATTCTTCTCTGCAGATCCTCTCTAGCTCTGTCAGGTTGGATGGGGAGCGTCACTGCACAGCTATTTTCAGGTCTCTCGAGATGTTGGATCATTGCCCTGTTGGTAGTTGAACCTTCGCCCCAGTCTGAGGTCCTAAGCACTCTAGAGCAGGTTCTTGTCAAGGATCTCTCTACTTTTCTCCGTTCATCTTTCCCTCAATCCTAATTAGTCCTCCAGTCCTTGCCGCTGAAAAACATCCCACAGTATTTTGCTGCCACCACCATGCTTCAACCGTAGGGATGGTGCCAGGTTTCCTCCAGACATGACATTTGACATTCAGGCCAAAAAGTTCAATCTTGGTTTCATCAGACCAGAGAATCTTGTTTCTCATGGTCTGAGAGTATTTGGGCAAACTCCAAGCGAGCTGTCATGTGCCTTTTACTGAGAAGTGGTTTCCATCTGGCCACTCTACCATAAAGTTCTAATTTGTGGAGTGCTGCAGAGATGGTTGTCCTTCTGGAAGGTTCTCCCATCTCCACAGAGGAACTCTGGTGCCCTGTCAGACTGACCGTCAGGTTTATGGTCACCTCCCTGAACAAGGCCCTTCTCCCCCGATTGCTCAGTTTGGCCGGGCGGCCAGCTCTAGGAAGAGTCATTGTGGTTCCAAACGTCCTCAATTTTTGAGAATGATGGAGGCCACTGTGTTCTTGGGGACCTTCAATGCTGCACACATTTTTTGGTACCCTTCCCCAGATCTGTGCCTCGACACAATCCTGTCTCGAAGATATACGGACAATTCCTTTGACATCATGGCTTGGTTTTGCTCTGACATGTACTGTTAACTGTGGAACCTTATATAGACAGGTGTGTGCCTTCCCAAATCACGTCTATTCAAATGAATTTACCAGAGGTGGACTCTAAGTTGTAGAGACATTTCAAGGATGATCAATGGAAACAGGATGCACCTGAACTCAATTTCGAGTCTCTTCGCAAAGGGTCTGAATACTTATGTAAATAAGGTTTTTCTGTGTTTAATTTTTAATCATTTTGTTTTCGCTTTGTCATTATGGGCTATTATGTGTAGATTGAGGAAAAACATGTATTTAATCAATTTTAGAATAAGGCTGTAACGCAACAAAATGTAGAAAAAGTCAAGGGGTCTGAATACTTTCCAAATGCACCGTATGTGCTCCTGACAAACTTTGTTTTTGGGGTGAACTAGGCCCATATTTTTTTACTACTTTGTGTCCCAAAAAGGTGTTACAAATGTGTGCTTGTAATGTGAGAAGAGTTACCGACACACATCCCAGTGAAAAACGCTGCATAAATGCAATCCATTATTTTCCCCTTCTTTCTTTAGGGTTCAGCCTCATCTGAAGAAGTGTTTCGAGGGCATCAACGACGTGGTGTTCACAGAAGTGCTGGACATTACCCACATGAAGAGCAGCGAGGGAGAGGTGGTGGAGCTCCTAGATATAATCTCCACTTCCAAGGCCCGCGGCCAGGTGGAGAAATGGCTCCTAGAGCTAGAGATGGGTATGATCAGCTCCCTGCATAAGGTACAGTTACAGTACTTATGGCAACTCGTCAAACAATAGATCTAATATCAGTGTCTAAGGTCTGCTTAAAAATATGATTTATTAGCTAAATTGGATATCTGACCCTGGACAAGTATTTTGAGAGATATCATCAACACCCACAATACAGTGTACCATGGACTGGCTAGGCAATCAGTTGGATGAGATGGAATCTACGGAGACAGAATTTTCTTAAGCCGTCAGAAATTATTAGAAGTAAAAAATACTTGGGGAATTACTCTAGATCAAATTAAACCTGAAGATTTAACTATTTTTGCCATATAAAGGATTCAGCTCTAAGTGGATTTTGGTGCAAATTATTTGAAGATACTTATTTTTCAAGAACAATTTTCTCCCATTTTTTTTGTAAAAAGAAAATAATTTGAAAAATATTTTACACAACTCAGTGGCCTTGTAGTTAGTGTCCACCCTGAGTTTGGAATGTTGGGAGTTCGATCCCAGCCTGAGTCATACCAAAGATTGTAAAAAGTAGGACCCGATGGGCCTCTTCTTGGCACTCAGCATTAAGGAGATAGATTGGGGGTAAGGCCCTGTGATAGGATCCTCTCCTGAGGTTGTACTTGGACATAACATTTGCCTCACACTACAGAAACGGGATATAGGCTTCTTACCTAGGCCATACAAACTTTATTTACTCTTTAATGGATTACATTTTTGGAAAAGTGAGGCGAGCGAGAGAATACAAATGAAACACAATTTTTTTTAAATACAAGTATTTGCCTATTTAAGATTTCTCTGTTTATCGTACGATGTACCCAATGACTAATGAAAACTTGCTATGTCCTCATTGTGATTTTACAATGGTGTTTCATACGTCTTATTTATACACTTTTGTAATATTTATGAAATGCATATTGATATATTTGGAAGCACTTGTGTTTTTCCCTTTGCCTTCAACCCCATTCGATGTGTAGAACAGATGTGGGAGGGGCTAGGTCTACATCAGGGTGCAAATTTAAAATAATTCACAAAAGCTCTGACGAAGGCCATGAGGCCGATATGTAAGCTTATTAAATATCAGTAATACTATCAAGAGCAGTGTGCAGCCACATAATCCAAAAGGAAGGCTACAGCTAATATTCATATGGATCGTTAAAATGTATTTATTTTATTTTTGAGAAATGTTATGCAGGGCATCCGTTAAACAGAAAATCTACTTTGAATAGCCTTTACTCGTGGCAATACGAGGGGTGGCAGGTAGCCTAGTGGTTAGAGCGTTGGACTAGTAACCAAATGGTTACAAGATCAAATCCCGAGCTGCCCCTGAACTAGACTGTTCCTAGGCCGTCATTGAAAATAATAATTTGTTCTTAACTGACTTGCCTAGTTAAATAAAGGTAAAATAAAATACACATTCTCTCCTAATTACAGTGTTGTTTTGATAATTATTTTCACATCCAATGGTTGTGTGCCCCAGGTGATTGGGGAGGCCATTGAGGCATACCCCAAGGACCTGAGGATCAACTGGGTGCGTACCTGGCCCGGCCAGACGGTGCTGTGCGTTTCCCAGGTGTACTGGACCAAAGACATTCACGCGGCCATCGTCTCAGGGCAGAAGGTACAAGGCCGAACTACATTGGAAAGAGTTTACCTTATATTATATAATGTAATATCTGCAGATGAAAACTAGCCAGCTGGCTTAATCTGGCACATTTTATTGATGTGCATTATCACTGTCAAATAAATACAGAAATATGGAAATATAGGCTGCTGTCATGCTGCAGAACAGATTAAGTGCTATCTCACACCTAACTGAGGAAGAACCACTTGACGAGCACTGGACCATGTTAAGAAAAACCTGTGTGTGTGTGTGTGTGTGTGTGTGTGTGTGTGTGTGTGTGTGTGTGTGTGTGTGTGTGTGTGTGTGTGTGTGTGTGTGTGTGTGTGTGTGTGTGTGTGTGTGTGTGTGTGTGTGTGTAAAAGCCCGCACAGATTACTGAGAGTGCATGGGTCATCATATGACCCTATGATTGACATATATTTCCCTGTCAAACCAGTGATGTCTCCCTTTTGTTTTGCAGGCCCTGGATGTCTACCTGCAGCAGAACAACAGTCAGATCGATGACATTGTGATGCTGGTGCGCGGGAAACTGTCCAAGCAGAACCGGGTCACCCTGGGTGCTCTGGTGGTACAGGACGTCCATGCCCGAGATGTGCTAGCCACACTGGTCCAGAAAGGCATCAGAGACGAAACTGACTTTGAGTGGCTCAGTCAGCTACGCTACTACTGGGTGGTAAGTGTATGTGTGTGTGCATGTGTTTTTTTGGGTGTGTATGTGTGCATGCATGCATGTTTTGTGTCTTATGTATTTTACCTTTGGCTCCATTAAGTACTAACTGAACAGGTTTGTGTTGACTTGACCTCTATATATACAGGAAGACCGTCTCCAGACTAAGATGATCAACGCCGGCCTTGCTTATGGTTACGAGTATCTGGGGAACACACCACGCCTGGTCATCACTCCACTTACTGACCGCTGCTACAGGTATGGACCACTAATACTCACCGCACTCATTGGCAAGTCAGGACCCTCGACATGCTGATGTGCTGCGACTATAATGCAATGCCCTCAAATCAGACCTAAGTACTATGTGAAATCTATATGAAATCTTTCACGCGACTTGGTCTAGAAGGATTAGAGTGCCAAGGGTGCGGGGTTTGCACTTCTTGTGACAATTCTATCGGTTCCATTGTGCCAGGCAAGCACAATCATGCATAGATAAAGTATCTTAAATGATTTCAAATAGCATTTGAACACAGGTCTGCCGCTTCTCCTACAGAACACTGTTTGGGGCCCTGCACTTATACTTGGGAGGGGCCCCTGAAGGTCCCGCAGGTACAGGGAAGACGGAGACCACCAAGGATCTGGCCAAGGCTGTGGCCAAGCAATGTGTTGTCTTCAACTGCTCCGACGGCTTGGATTACATCGCCCTGGGGAAGTTCTTCAAGGTGGGCATATCCCTCTAGCGTGGTAAAACCTGAGTGAACCAGACACTCACCATTGATAAGTGAAGTGAAACAATGGTGTGTGCAGCGTTCAGTCATGTTTATCCAGGCTAAGATCCCTCACACCCACTCTTACTGTAGGGCTCAGCTTCTAGTTGGCATGGCTCTATTGATGAATGGCCTATGCTCATCAATACAGTTTTTAAATGATGATAAACATTTCAGTTTTAAAATCTTGTATTGTAGAACAGCTGATTAAAGATATGAGATGCAGGGCTGAGACCGTTTCCATGGTAACAGTGACACTTTTTGGAATGGTGTGATGAAACTTTGCAGCAAACCAGTATCTTGAAATACATGCACCACAAACAGGACACATGTGTAACGGCTAGCTAGCTAGCTGCTTGGCTAAATACAGAACATCAGCACACTGTTCTTTGATTGGCTAAACAAATCTGTCTCTTTTGACATGTTACAACTTGGAAACTCCAGCAGCTGACATGAGACTTTCTGAAACTACATCGTTTAGATCAAGCAAACTTCATAAAACCATCTTGTCTTGGCTGTTAGATCTGTACCGGGCTTTATAGGCATTCCGTGAGGCAGTTATTTACTCAAATATGATGATAACATTTTATAAAAACTGCTTAACAGAATTGTATACTTTTCTTTGACCCAATGCAGGACATTGTGATTCAGGCCACTTATATAAGAGCTTAGATGATTTTTAAGAGGGTCCTTTCGGTTTTTCCTCTTTTAATTTAATTCAAGTTTTAACTCAACACTTCTCTGCCCACATGAATTTGGCCCGACAAATTCTTAATATCCACACTTGACACATTGTTCTAACAATACTGATGGAGCCATGCAGTACAATACAGATATTGTGTTTTGGGTGGCATGCACATTGAGACTTTTAGCCTTGAGTTAAGGATTTTGGGGAAACATTTAACTGATAGCTAACATCCCCAAGGTTGAGTGCTCTCCTGTTGTCCATGATGGGTACTAAGACATAGGCTACTACTGAACCTCCTAAAGCACTTGTGCGGAAGCAAGATGGATATCACAACGATGCCTTGGCAACCGCAAGTGGTCCAAGTTACGCTGTGTGTATGTGTCTGTTTCAGCTGTTTCAATTTGAAGCTGGTGGACAAAACCGAAAGCAAAAGACTCAAACACTAAACTTGAGGGAAGGGGGGACAGTTGTTTGAATTGATGCTGTGTTGTTGCAAATTGCCTAGTTTCCACAAGGGGGCTTCATTTTACATATAACTACTTTAAATTACAAATGCCAAGGTATTTATATGAGTGGAGTCACTTAATTTGTGCTCCATTCAAAGTGCAAATATGTACGTCTGTGATGCCAGTGCTGTGGGCTTTAGAAAAAAACATATATTTAGTTTTATCTGCATTCAGTACCTGTTTCAGGTCAATAAGTGAGTTTTGTATGACATTTAAAAGCAGTTTGTAGATCAGCACAGTGTCATCAGCATAAAGGTATACAGTTCTTTACTTAGGAACCAATATCGTTAATATACAATGTGAGTAGTACTGGCCCTAGAATAGACCCCTGAGGTACTCATTTTGTGACCTTGAGGAATCATTTCAGCAACTATACATTGAGATCTATCAGTTAGGTCATTATTGAACCAGTTGCAGGCATTTTGATAAAGTCCGACAGAGGACAACCAAGGCAACAACAGTGAGTGATCCAAAGTATCAAAGGCTTTAGATCTTTAACCTGTCTAGGACTGGGAACCCAGTTCCGCTAGCGGAACCCCTCGCCAACAGCCAATGAAATTGTAGGGCGCCAAATACAAATCAATAGAAATGTCATAAATCTAATTTCTCAAACATACAAGTATTAGGCACCATTTTAAAGATAAAGTTCTCATTCATCCATCCAGCCACAGTGTCTGATTTAAAAAATGCTTTACAGCGAAAGCTCCACAAACAATTATGTTAGGTCACCACCAACTCACAGAAAAACCCAGCCATTTTTCCAGCCAAAGAGAGGAGTCACAAAAAGTACAAATAGAGATAAAATGAATCACGAACCTTTGATGATCTTCATCAGATGACACTCATAGGACTTCATGTTACACAATACATGTATGTTTAGTTCGGTAAAGTTCATATTTATATCCAAAAATCTTATTTTACATTGGAGTGTTATGGTCAGTAGTTCCAAAACATGCAGTGATATTGCAGAGAGCCACATGAATTCACAGAAATACTCATTATAAACATTGATGAAAATTCAAGTGTTATGCATGGAACTTTAGATACACTTCTCCTTAATCCAACCGCTGTGTCAGATTTACGGAAAAAGCATAATCTGAGAACGGCGCTCAGAGCCCAAACTAGAAAAAATAAATATCCGCCATCTTGCGCAGTCAACATTAGTCATAAATAGCATTATAAATATTCACTTACATTTGATGATCTTCATCAGAATGCACTCCCAGGAATCACAGTTCCACAATAAATGTTTGTTTTGTTCGATAATGTCCATCATTTATGTCCATTTATGTCCAAATAGCTTCTTTTTTTAGGGCGTTTGGTAAACAAATCCAAAAGCGCGTTGAGGTCCAGTCGGATGAAAGGTTCAAAAAGTTATATTACAGGTCAAAGAAACTTGTCAAACTAAGTATAGAATCAATCTTTTGGATGTTTTTATCATAAATGTTCAATAATGTTCCAGCCGGAGAATTCCATTGTCTGTAGAAAAGCAATGGAACGAGAGATACCTCTCATGTGAAATGCGCATGACTGAGATAGAGGCTGCGGGCAGACCCCTTAGTCAAACAGCTCCCATCCAGTGTTTTATATCCAATACCAATAATAATATGCATATATTAGCATCTGGGACTGAGTAGGAGGCAGTTCACTCTGGGCATGCTATTCATCCAAAAGTGAAAATGCTGCCCCCTATCCCAAAGAAGTTAAACGTTGCTTTTTAGAGAGCATACAATAACATTGACTAAGGGATGCAGCTGAGATGCTACTATGTCCCTGTCTAAATCCTGATTGACATGTGTTTAGTATACATTTCCTAGATGTGCATAAATGAGTTTACTAAAATAATTAAATTTTACTTACTCGTTTCAAATGTAATTCTCTATTTGAGGTGGATGTGCTTGCTTCTCTAGTCATATCTCTTGTTGCTTGGCAGGGATTGCTGTCTTGTGGAGCCTGGGCCTGCTTCGACGAGTTCAACCGCATTGACCTGGAGGTTCTATCAGTGGTAGCCCAGCAGATTCTCACCATACAGAGAGGTGTGTGTGTGTGTGTGTGTGTGTGTGTGTGTGTGTGTGTGTGTGTGTGTGTGTGTGTGTGTGTGTGTGTGTGTGTGTGTGTGTGTGTGTGTGTGTGTGTGTGTGTGTGTGTGTGTGTGTGTGTGTGTGTGTGTGTGTGTGTGTGTGTGTGTGTGTGTGTGTGAGAGAGAGAGAAATTCCCCAGAATTTACACATTCTCACACCATACAGCTGTGTGTGTCCATTAAAGACAGATTCTCAACATACAGAGAGTTGTGTGTGTGTGAGACGCCATAATACGCATTCTCACACCATACAAAGAGGTGTTTAGGTGTATCGTTCAACTGTTAGTACTTCAACTATAGCGCATTTTGCCACATGTTCTTACTTGTCGCTAGCATGGTCAGTCAATGGCACTGATCAAATGTAGTCCCGGTCTCTGTAATATAATAATAATGATATATGCCATTTAGCAGGCACTTTTATCCAAAGTGACTGGCAGTCAAGCGTGCATACATTACAATCCATTACGTTACAATGCATACATTGTCTCTCTTAGGTATTACTTCCCATGCTGAAATGCTGCTGTTTGAGGGTACGGAGCTAAAGCTAAACCCCTCCTGTGCTGTGTTCATCACCATGAACCCAGGATACGCCGGTCGCTCTGAACTGCCAGACAACCTAAAGGTACCCGTGCTAAATGTATTAGTATTATTATCTGAGATCACATTAGCACAAGCCTCAGTGACTGTACCCAAGAGCCATCTGGTTGTACGGGATCACATGATGGCACACATGACATAGGTTAAATCCCAAATGTCACCCTATTCCCTACATAATGTACTACTTTTGTTTGACCAGAGCCCATAGGGTTGTAATGCACTATGTACGGAGTAAGGTATCATTTGGGAAGCAGGCACAATTTTGGTGGGTTGTTTCCTTTCTCTAGGCTCTCTTCAGGACGGTGGCCATGATGGTCCCGGACTACGCCATGATATCTGAGATTGTGCTCTACTCTTGTGGGTTTGTGACTGCCCGGCCACTGTCGGTGAAGATCGTAGCTACCTACAGGCTGTGTTCAGAACAGCTGTCCATGCAGCACCACTACGACTACGGCATGAGGGCCGTCAAGTCTGTCCTGACGGCCGCCGGGAACCTGAAGGTACCTGTCACAAGTCATCACATTGACTCTTTGCCCATGTCATTCAGGTCCCTACAGTGTACCCACAATAAGTGTTTACCTCTGGCCTCTAAGTTCCCACAATGTTCACCTCCGGCAGTGTTTCTTAATCCTGTTCCTGTGAACCCAAAAGACTACACAACTGCTTCCACTAATCAACTCATCATTAAACCTTTAATATGTGGAATCAGGTGTGTAGTGCTAGGGCAAAACAAAAAACGTACATACCTACAGGCCCCACAATGTCCCCACATTTATCCTTTGCTCCTTTCCTTTCACAAATGTGATGTTTTTTTTATATTGCTAGATCAATTAGACAAAAGGGGACATTATTAATAACACTTGTTGTTAGTAATGGGACAATTTGTCCTCTCAAACCAGGTTGTCATTGTCTGAAGTTGAATATGAAGTTGAACATTACTCTTTGCAGCCACATTAGATTGAAATAGTTTCTTTTGACATTGTGATGACAATGAGAAAATGGGGCGTTCGTTCCTAACACGCAATGACATAGCAGAGTACAATGAAGACAGAACCTGGAAGATCGACTTTCAAAGATAAAGATCTGAACCCAGAACCAGGTTCCCCATATAAATAGAACATATTCTTTCCCAGGCTCTAAGTGTTGTTTTCGGTGCGCCGCAATGCATTAATGTAATTTTTACATCAATTTCAGCACTGCCGCCTCCAGGACTTTACCCTGTCGCCTCTTTCAAAATTACTTTTGGAAAATAGTGGCTTGCATTTAGCCCCTGAGCTAAAGCGGCAAATACCACTGAAGACTCCCTCGTCTGAAAGAGAACGCATGTCAGTGCACTCAAAGGCTCCTGAATGATGCCTTTCCCCACAAGGCCCAAATGTGTCTCCCTCTCATTATGTATCTACCTCTTCACACCATTATCTCTCTCTCTCTCTCTCTCTCTCTCTCTCTCTCTCTCTCTCTCTCTCTCTCTCTCTCTCTCTCTCTCTCTCTCTCTCTCTCCTCTCTCTCTCTCTCTCTCTCTCTCTCTCTCTCTCTCTCTCTCTCTCTCTCTCTCTCTCTCTCTCTCTCTCTCTCTCTCTCTCTCTCTCTCTCTCTCTCTCTCTCTCTCTCTCTCTCTCTCTCTCTCTCTCTCTCTCTCTCTCTCTCTCTCTCTCTCTCTCTCTCTCTCTCTCTCTCTCTCTCTCTCTCTCTCTCTCTCTCTCTCTCTCTCTCTCTCTCTCTCTCTCTCTCTCTCTCTCTCTCTCTCTCTCTCTCTCTCTCTCTCTCTCTCTCTCTCTCTCTCTCTCTCTCTCTCTCTCTCTCTCTCTCTCTCTCTCTCTCTCTCTCTCTCTCTCTCTCTCTCTCTCTCTCTCTCACCTGTCACAGCTGAAGTATCCTGATGAAAATGAAGACATCCTGTTGCTTAGGTCCATCATTGACGTCAACCTGCCCAAGTTCCTGGCTCATGATCTACCGCTCTTTGGGGTGAGATAGTTTGCAAAGTCTCTTCCTGACAATATAAACTCAGCAAAAAAACAATCATCCTCTCACTGTCAACTGCGTTTATTTTCAGCAAACTTAACATGTGTTAATACTTGAACATAACAAGATTCAACAACTGAGACATAAACTGAATGGGACGAACAGAAATGTAATAATGTGTCCCTGAACAAAGGGCGGGGGTTAAAATCAAAAGTAACAGTCTGGTGTGGCCACCAGCTGCATTAAGTACTGTAATGCATCACCTCCTCATGGACTGCACCAGATTTGTTAGTTCTTGCTGTGAGATGTTAACCCACCCCTATATGTGTGCATCTTCCCAGGGCATCACCTCTGATCTGTTCCCCGGGGTCAAACTCCCCAAACCGGACTATCGTCTCCTGCTGGAGGCCATCAAAGAGAACAGCGATAAGATGAACCTGCAGGTGACAGACTTCTTCGCAGAGAAGATCCTGCAGATCTTTGAGATGATGATCGTGCGCCACGGCTTTATGCTGGTGGGGGAGCCCTTTGGTGGGAAGACGTGCGCCTACCGGGTGCTGGCAGCAGCCCTACAAGACATCTGTGAGAAGGTAACTTTCACTTCTTACATACAGATGCCATATCTTCTTTTGATCATCCTGCTGCTGCAGGATAATTTTCCTGCTGTGTGAAACTGGATCAAATTAAGATATGGCATTTTAGTTCAATTCTGTGTCTAAAACCCCTTTAAAGGCCTTTGGCTGGGGGACAGTATTGAGTAGCTTGGATGAATAAGGTGCCCAGAGTAACCTGCCTGCTCCTCAGTCCCAGTTGCTAATATATGCATATTATTAGTATATTTGCATAGAAACTCTGAAGTTTCTAAAACTGTTTGAATGATGTCTGTGAGTATAACAGAACTCATATGGCAGGTAAAAACCTGAGAAAAAATCCAACCAGGAAGTGAGAAATCTGAGGTTGGTCGATTTTCAACTCAGCCCCTATAGAAGATAGTAGGATATTGGTAATCTTGCACTTCCTAAGGCTTCCACTAGATGTCAACCATCTTTGATGCTTCTACTATGAAGGGGGGCTGAATGAGAGGGGAATGAGTCCGAGGTCTGCCAGCAGTCACGCACATTTCACATGTGAGGTATCTCCCGTTCCTTTGCTTTTCTGAAGACAAAGGAATTCTCCGGTTGGAATATTATTGTTAAAACCTCTTGATACTAGCCATCCCGGATCCGGGATCGTGAATACAGCCTCAAGCTCATTACCATAACGCAACGTTAACTATTCATGAAAATCGCAAATGAAATGAAATTAATATGCTAGCTCTCAAGCTTAGACTTTTGTTAACAACGCTGTCATCTCAGATTTTCAAAAATATGCTTCTCAACCATAGCAAAACAAGCATTTGTGTAACAGTATTGATAGCTAGCGTAGCATTTAGTGTTAGCATCAGCAGGCAACATTTTCACAAAAACCAGAAAAACATTCAAATAAATAATTTACCTTTGAAGAACTTTGGATGTTTTCAATGAGGAGACTCTCAGTTAGATAGCAAATGTTCAGTTTTTCCTGAAAGATTATTTTTTTTAGGAGAAATCGCTCCGTTTGGTGCGTCACGTTTGGCTACCAAAAAAAACGAAAATTCAGTTATCAAAACGCCAAACTTTTTTCCAAATCAACTCCTGTCTCCAGTTGAAGATTACGCACCAATTTAGACAAAGGACACCGGGCGGACCCCTGGCAAATGTAGTCTCTTATGGCCAATCTTCCAATGATATGCCTACAAATACGTCAAAATGCTGCAGACACATTGGACAAACGGCAGAGAGCTTAGGCTCGTTCATGGCACATTCACAGCCATATAAGGAGACAATGGAAAACAGAGCCTCAAAAATTCTGCTCATTTTCTGTTTGAGGTTTCATCTTGGTTTCGCCTGTAGCATGAGTTCTGTGGCACTCACAGATAATATCTGTGCAGTTTTGGAAACGTCAGAGTGTTTTCTTTCCAAAGCTGCCAATTATATGCATAGTCGAGCATCTTTTCGTGTCAAAATATTGTGCTTAAAACGGGCACGTTTTTTAATCCAATAATGAAATACTGCCCCTAAAGTCTCATCCTAAAGATTGTTTCCATACATCATTTGACAAGTTTCTACGGACTGTCACGGAACTTTTTGACATTTCGTCTGCAACTAGTGAACGTGCTTTGTGAGTTTTGATTTGTTACCAAACGCGCTAACAAAAGTAGCTATTTGGACATAAATGATGGACATTATTGAAATCAAACATTTATTGTGGAACTGGGATACCTGGGAGTGCATTCTGATGAAGATCATCAAAGGTAAGTGAATATTTATAATGTTATTTCTGACTTCTGTTGACTCCAACATGGCGGATATATGTATTTGTTGTCTGAGAGCTGTACTAAGATTATTTGCTTTTTCCGTAAAGCTTTTTTGAAATCTGACACAGCGGTTGCATTAAGGAGAAGTGTATCTAAAGTTCAACGCATAGAACTTGTATTTTCATCAACATTTATAATGAGTATTTCTGTAAATTGATGTGGCTCTCTACAAAATCACTGGATGTTTTTGGAACTACTGAACATAACGCGCCAATGTATACTGAGATTTTTTTTATCTAAATATGAACTTTATCAAACAAAACATACATGTATTGTGTAACATGAAGTCCTATGAGTGTCATCTGATGAAGATCATCAGAGGTTAGTGATTCATTTAATCTCTTTTTCTGCTTCCTGTGACTCCTCTCTTTTGCTGAAAAAATGGCTGTGTTTTTCTGTGGCTTGGCTCTGACCTAACATAATTGTTTGTGGTGCTTTCGCTGTAAAGCCTATTTGAAATCGAACACTGTGGTGGGATTAACAACAAGATTACATTTAAAATGTAAAATGGTATAAGTATGTTTGAGGAATTTAAATTATGAGATTTCTGTTTTGAATTTGGCGCCCTGCACTTTCACTGGCTGTTGTCATATCGATCCCATTAACAGGATTTCAGCCCTAAGTTATTAAAGGCCCACTTTTTTTTCAGCTGAAAGATGATGCCAATAGCTTACCTATGAAGTTGCACAATGATTTAAGTCATTAAGTTATATTCTTAGTCAAAGTATGATATATTTGGGCTTGAAGTGGGAAAGCCCAACTGGTAACTTCGATATTTTCTGTGTCAATTGCATGTGTTTCCTCTGTGATAACGTGCTAATATTTTTTAGTCTACATTTCTTTTCAGGCCTGGGATTCATTTGAATGTTACCATCCACCAGCATGGCATTGTTTATTAATCAGAAACACCTGTAAAGTTCT
This sequence comes from Oncorhynchus keta, assembly GCF_023373465.1. Lineage (NCBI taxonomy): Eukaryota > Metazoa > Chordata > Actinopteri > Salmoniformes > Salmonidae > Oncorhynchus > Oncorhynchus keta. The sequence continues at coordinate 46,604,678 of NC_068454.1, read as the reverse complement.
TCCTCTCCGCGAGTTGCGACAGCTGAACCAAACAGCTTTTTGCCATAGCCTGCTTTGTCATTATGGGGTATTGTGTATACATTGATGAGGGGGGAAAAACAATTGAATCAATTTTAGAATAATGTTGTAACCTAACAAAATGTGGAGAAAGTTAACGTGTCTAAATCCTTCCCTTGATGGATGTGCAATTTTGCCATATGAGTGTACAAAACATTAGGCATACCTGTCCTAATATTCAGTTGCATCCCATTTTGCCCTCAGAACAGCCTCAATTCGTGGACTGTACAAGGCTTGGAAAGCATTCCACAGTGATGCTGGCCGATGTTGACTACAATGCTTCCCACAGTTGTGTAAAGTTGGCTGGATGTCCTTTGGGTGGTGGACCATTCTTGATACACACAGGAAACAGTTGAGTGTGAAAAACCCAGCAGTGTTGCAGTTCTTGACACACTCAAAACGGTGCGTCTGTCACATATACTATATACATATACTCCGACCTCTAGGTCATCAGGTAGCTGATTATTCCGCACACCTGTCACCATCGTCAATGGCACCAGCACCTCATGACACTCACCTGGATTTCATCACCTCCTTGATTATCTTCCCTATATCTGTCACTCCCCTTGGTTCTTTCCTCAGGTGTTATTGACTCTGTTTTCATGTCGGTGCATTGTTTGTGTTACGTGTTTGTTTCATTTATTTATTAAAACATTCACTCCCTGAACTTTCTTCTCAACTCTTAGCGTTGTCGTTACAGAATAGCACCTCATCAAAAAGAAGCATCAGGGAGTGTTTTTTGTTTGTTTTTGTGTCAGTGTAAATTTGTCTGGGAGCTGCTACAGGCTCTCATGCCTCAGGCAGATCGCCAGGCTCTCATACCTCAGCCGGCTTGTCTGGCTTTCATGCCTCAGCCGGATCGCCAGGCTCACCTGCTTCCACCGGCTCATCAGGCTCGCATGCCTCAGCCGGATCGCCAGGCTCCCCTGCCTCAGCCGGTCTGTCAGGTTTCCGCTCCGTGCCGGCTCGACAGGTTCCCGCGCCTCAGCAGGGGTGACCGGTCCACTCCGTATACACGTGTTCGGGTACGCTCCGTATCCACGTGTTCGACCCCTTTATCGGCGTCCTGTGGCTGGAGCCGCACGTCAGGGAGGGGGTGTGGTCACATTTAGTCCCTCTCCGGCCTCTAGGTTATCAGGCTGCTGATTATCCTGCACACCTGTCACCATCGTCAAGCTCACCAGCGCGTCATGACACTCACCTGGACTCCATCACCTTCTTGATTATCTTCCCTATATCTGTCACTCCTCTTGGTACTTTCCTCAGGTGTTTTTGACCCTGTTTTCATGTCGGTGTGTTGTTTGTGTTACGTGTTTATTGTTTCATTTATTTATTACAACACTAACTCCCTAAACTTGCTCCCCGACCCCCCGAGCGCACACGTTACAGCGTCTGGCACCTACTACCATACCGCGTACAAAGACTTAAATATTTTGTCTTGCCCATTCACCCTATGAATTGTGCACACATACACAATCCATGTCTCAATTGTCTCAAGGCTTACAAATCCTTCTTTAACATGCCTCTTTCCCTTCAACGTCAATGAAATTAAGTGGATTTAACTAGTGAATCAATACGTGATCATAACTTTCATCTGGATTCACCTGGTCAACCTATGTTTTGTACGGTCAGTGTATCTAAATGTAGAGAGATTAACAGAGTGTGGTGCAGTTATTTTGTGTACAGTTCAGCGATGGCTTGATGTGGTGTGCAACATAAGGTGCATAGTCCTTTAGTCTCTATGGTCCAGATGGCCGGTTGGTGAGGGCCGCAGCACTGGGAAAGAAACTGTTCAGTTGGCGGTTGGTTTTGGTCATGATTGACCTGAACCAGTCTGCCAGAGGATCATTTTTGAAAGAGGGGGTGACCAGGTGGGAGGAGTTTGCAATGATCTTTAATCCAAGATGGCGTAGCAGTCAGACGTCGTGTCGTGTCGTGTCCCTTGTATATATTCGTTTTTTTTAAACATTTTTCTTCGCATAACATTTTTATAAACCTCAACATCTAAATACTCTCCTGCAACCCGCCTCACCCAATGTAGCGTGGATCTGCTTTTTTTCCTAAAGTATTTATATTTACTTCGGATCCGGAACCCCTCAACTGAAGCTAGCCAGCTAACTACCAGCTATCAGTCAGCAAACCATTGCTAGCGGTCATCAGCTAACCTTTAGCTCGGAAAGCTCTCGCCAGTTCGAACAACGCGACTCTAACCAGAGCATAACGGACCTATTATTTTTATCCCGGGTTCCCACCGCAAACGGAACTTTTTCATCTGGATCTTCACAACTAGCTAACTAGCTAACCGTAACCCCAGATGACTACTCCTGGCTAGCGTTCCCATCCACTTAGCTTGAAGCTAGCCCGGACAGAGCTCCTGTGCAACCACCGAAGCATACTCCTGGGCTACAATATCCGGACCCATGACCGGTCTATCGATGTCACCGCATGAAGAGGCATAAACAGACTTAACCCCCATCGCGACGTCCCCCAAAGGCTAACTTTCTAGCCCTTGCTATCTGCTTGCTTGCTAATTTGGCCTGCTAACTGCTAGCTTGTTTAGCCCCGGCCTACTAACTGTTAGCTTGTTAGCACAGGCCTGCTAACTGTCTGAATCGCTGCTTCCCCAGCCAGCCCATCCACTCACTACCATGCCCAGAAATCTGCTCCTTTTATTCTTTGTCCCCAACGCTCTAGGCGACCAGTTTTGATAGCCTTTAGCCGCACCCTCATACTACTCCTCCTCTGTTCCGCGGGTGATGTGGAGGTAAACCCAGGCCCTGCATGTCCCCAGGCACCCTCATTTGTTGACTTCTGTGATCGAAAAAGCCTTGGTTTCATGCATGTCAACATCAGAAGCCTCCTCCCTAAGTTTGTTTTACTCACTGCTTTAGCACACTCTGCTAACCCTGATGTCCTTGCCGTGTCTGAATCCTGGCTCAGGAAGGCCACCAAAAATTCAGAGATTTCCATACCCAACTATAACATTTTCCGTCAAGATAGAACTGCCAAAGGGGGAGCAGTTGCAGTCTACTGCAGAGTTAACCTGCAAAGTAATGTCATACTTTCCAGGTCCATACCCAAACAGTTCGAACTACTAATTAAAAAAATTACTCTCTCCAGAAATAAGTATCTCACTGTTGCCGCCTGCTACTGACCCCCCTCAGCTCCCAACTGTGCCCTGGACACCATTTGTGAATTGATTACCCCCCATCTAGCTTCAGAGTTTGTTCTGTTAGGTGACCTAAACTGGGATATGCCTAACACCCCGGCAGTCCTACAATCTAAGCTAGATGCCCTCAATCTCACACAAATCATCAAGGAACCCACCAGGTACAACCCTAAATCTGTAAACAAGGGCACCCTCATAGATGTCATCCTGACCAACTGGCCCTCCAAATACACCTCCGCTGTCTTCAATCAGGATCTCAGCGATCACTGGCTCATTGCCTGCATCCGCTACGGATCCGCAGTCAAACGACCACCCCTCATCACTGTCAAGGCAGTCCTACAATCTAAGCTAGATGCCCTCAATCTCACACAAATCATCAAGGAACCCACCAGGTACAACCCTAAATCTGTAAACAAGGGCACCCTCATAGATGTCATCCTGACCAACTGGCCCTCCAAATACACCTCTGCTGTCTTCAACCAGGATCTCAGCGATCACTGCCTCATTGCCTGCATCCGCTACGGATCCGCAGTCAAACGACCACCCCTCATCACTGTCAAACGCTCCCTAAAACACTTCTGTGAGCAGGCCTTTCTCATCGACCTGGCCCGGGTATCCTGGAAGGACATTGACCTCATCCCATCAGTTGAGGATGCCTGGTCATTCTTTAAAAGTAACTTCCTCACCATTTTAGATAAGCATGCTCCGTTCAAAAAATGCAGAACTAAGAACAGATATAGCCCTTGGTTCACTCCAGACCTGACTGCCCTCGACCAGCACAAAAACATCCTGTGGCGGACTGCAATAGCATCGAATAGTCCCCGCGATATGCAACTGTTCAGGGAAGTTAGGAACCAATACACGCAGTCAGTCAGGAAAGCAAAGGCCAGCTTCTTCAGGCAGAAATTTGCATCCTGTAGCTCCAACTCCAAAAAGTTCTGGGACACTGTAAAGTCCATGGAGAACAAGAGCACCTCCTCCCAGCTGCCCACTGCACTGAGGCTGGGTAACACGCTCACCACCGATAAATCCATGATTATCGAAAACTTCAACAAGAATTTCTCAACGGCTGGCCATGCCTTCCTCCTGGCTATTCCAACCTCGGCCAACAGCTCCCCCCCCCCCAGCTACTCGCTCAAGCCTCTCCAGGTTCTCCTTTACCCAAATCCAGATAGCAGATGTTCTGAAAGAGCTGCAAAACCTGGACCTGTACAAATCAGCTAGGCTTGACAATCTGGACCCTCTATTTCTGAAACTCTCCGCCGCCATTGTCGCAACTCCTATTACCAGCCTGTTCAACCTCTCTTTCATATCATCTGAGATCCCCAAGGATTGGAAAGCTGCCGCAGTCATCCCCCTCTTCAAAGGGGGAGACACCCTGGACCCAAACTGTCACAGACCTATATCCATCCTGCCCTGCCTATCTAAGGTCTTCGAAAGCCAAGTCAACAAACAGGTCACTGACCATCTCGAATCCCACCGTACCTTCTCCGCTGTGCAATCTGGTTTCCGAGCGGTCACGGGTGCATCTCAGCCACGCTCAAGGTAGTAAACGATATCATAACCGCCATCGATAAAAGACAGTACTGTGCAGCCGTCTTCATCGACCTTGCCAAGGCTTTCGACTCTGTCAATCACCATATTCTTATCGGCAGACTCAGGAGCCTCGGTTTTTTTGATGACTGCCTTGCCTGGTTCACCAACTACTTTGCAGACAGAGTTAGACAGTGTGTCAAATCGGAGGGCATGCTGTCTGGTCCTCTGGCAGTCTCTATGGGGGTGCCACAGGGTTCAATTCTCGGGCCGACACTTTTCTCTGTATATATCAATGATGTTGCTCTTGCTGCGGGCAATTCCCTGATCCACCTCTACGCAGACGAGACCATTCTGTATACTTCCGGCCCGTCCTTGGACACTGTGCTATCTAACCTCCAAACGAGCTTCAGTGCCATACAACACTCCTTCCGTGGCCTCCAACTGCTCTTCAACGCTAGTAAAACCAAATGCATGCTTTTCAACCGTTCGCTGCCTGCACCCGCACGCCCGACTAGCATCACCACCCTGGATGGTTCCGACCTAGAATATGTGGACATATATAAGTACCTAGGTGTCTGGCTAGACTGTAAACTCTCCTTCCAGACTCATATCAAACATCTCCAATCTAAAATCAAATCTAGAGTCTGCTTTCTATTCCGCAACAAAGGCTCCTTCACTCACGCCGCCAAACTTACCCTAGTAAAACTGACTATCATACCGACCCTCGACTTTGGCGATGTCATCTACAAAATAGCTTCCAACACTCTACTCAGCAAACTGGATGCAGTTTATCACAGTGCCATCCATTTTGTTACTAAAGCACCTCTCTCAGAATGACCTTCTTGATCCAAATCAGTCAGGTTTCAAGACTAGTCATTCAACTGAGACTGCTCTTCTCTGTATTACGGAGGCGCTCCGCACTGCTAAAGCTAACTCTCTCTCTCTCCAGTGTTAATCTGCAAAATTGTAATTATTCGCCTACCACCTCATGCCTTTTGCACACAATGTATATAGACTCTCTTTTTTTTACTTTTTTTTCTACTGTGTTATTGACTTGTTAATTGTTTACTCCATGTGTAACTCTGTGTTGTTGTCTGTTCACACTGCTATGCTTTATCTTGGCCAGGTCGCAGTTGCAAATGAGAACTTGTTCACAACTAGTCTACCTGGTTAAATAAAGGTGAAATAAAAAAATACAAAATAAATAGGTGGCAGCTGATGACCTTCTCTGCAGACCGGACAATGTGTTGCAGCCTGCCCTTGGATCAGGCAGATGCAGACCCAAACCAGAGAGTGTTGGAGGATGTGAGGAAAGGACTCAATGATTGATTCTTTAAAGGGGGTGGCAGGTAGCCTAGTGGTTAGAGCATTGGACTAGTAACTGAAAGGTTGCAAGATTGAATCCCTGAGCTGACAAGGTAAAATAAATCTGTCGTTCTGCCCCTGAACAAGGCAGTTAACCTAGGCCATCATTGAAAATAGGAATTTGTTCTTAACGGACTTGCCTAGTTAAATAAAGGTAAAAATAAATAAATAAAAATGATCAGGAATGACTGGGGGATTTTGAGTTTTTCAGCTGAGTTTAGTACATCTGCTGGTGTGCCTTCTTGGTGACCACTATGGTGGTATCCTCCCACTTGAGGTTGTGGGAGATGATAGTCCCCAGGAATTTGAATGATTCAGCCATGCTAACAGCTGAGCCACCAATCTCGAAGGGGATAGATGGTGGAGGCGTTTTCTAAAGTCAACCTTCCATCTCCAGACAAAACGTCTGTGCTAAGTTCCAGGTTCTTGTGACTGCACCTGATTTAGCGGCCTTTGTGAGTCAAATCTGCAGTAAATATGGTTAGTTTATTCGGCATTGAGGGGTTGTCTGCCGTCGAGGACACGGGAGATTTTGGTTTGTAGTTTTAGTCCTTTCCAGACATACGGACAGTCGTTGTTGGAGAACTACTGCTCGAGACTGACTTTATGCTGCAATTTGGCTACCTTAATTTCTGAGTCTGAACTTTTTCTTGGTCTTGCTGGTTTTGCTCCTCTGGTCTTCTTCTTTGGCAGAACTTTGTCTAGTTAGTACATCCTTTCCCTGTAGTTGGTCCGCTTCTGCACTGTTTACTAGACATCACTGTTTCCCAGACAAGCACAGCACAGCAGTTTGGTGTTTACATGCCTGAGAGGCCTTCTAGCGTTCCCTGGGAGGAGACAGAATGGCAAATGATGGAATGCTGAATGATGTCGAATTTATCATCGTCCCCGGCAACTCTAGACGGCCCGTCATGTCCATCCTCCTCTCATTTCCGCAAGCTTCCGCTTCCTTTTTAACACCGTCTGACAGCTCCACTCAGAAATGCCACTCGCTGTGGTTTTGGCTCTCCTTTGTTTGGAGAAGCTTTTTATCATGGAGACATTGATCTCTGAGGCGATTTATGCCTTGGCAGAGGAAGTGTGGTCAAATGAGGTGCTCGCCTAATCTACATTGTGTTCTAGCTGTCTTTGTTTTTTTTTCTGGTGCTTTCAGATGGGCTTGGATCTGTTATCTATTATAAGTAACTGGTTTCTATTGTCCACAGATAATGTTGCTAATCAGCTAATGTTGTGTGTGTGTGTCTGTGTGTGTGGTCTATGTACTGTAGGGTTTAATGGATGAAAACCGGGTCCAAATCACGGTTATAAATCCCAAGTCCATCACCATGGGCCAGCTGTACGGTCAGTTTGACCCAGTCTCTCACGAGTGGTCGGACGGCATCCTGGCGGTCAGCTACAGAGCCTTCGCCTGCTCTCAGGTAAAATGGTCATCCACGGTCAACTCCAAAAACAGAAAAAAACTGGAGAAAGTGGCACTCAGAACATTCCGACAGAAACCGAAATGACAAAACGAATTATAAACTGTGTGGTTTGAGCCATGAATTCTGATTGGTATATCAGACCGTATACCACAGGTATGACACTATTTAATTGTACTGCTCTAATTACGTTGGTAACCAGTTTATAATAGCAATAAGGCTACTCTGGGGTTTGTGATATATGTCCGATATACAACGGCTAAGGGCTGTGTCCAGGCACTCCGCATTGTGTGGAGCTTAAGAACAGCCCTTAGCCGTGGTATATTAGCCATATACCACACCTCCTCTGGCCTTAATTATATGGTTCTGCTGCCATGTACTGTTTCCATGGAAACAGGGATTTTAGTGACAATCTGTGGATTATAACCTTTTAAAATGAGATTAAGATGTTCACAGAGGTCAATAACTCAAGGGAATTAACTTGGTGTCACTGCAGTGGGTCAAATGCTGTGAGACCTTCGTCTAGGAGGCTGTTAGAAATGACAGAATGAGAATAAAATATCTTAATTTCCCTATTAAACTATTTATTTCTCAGTCAACAATTGTAATTGACAGAAACAACGGGTATCTTTGACACCTTTTGATTATACTTCTCTTCAGGAGCATGTTGTTTTTTCCCAAAATATTTCACTTATCAACATGAGGTATTGAAGTACATAGATATTTTCGATATGTTTTGACAGTTTATGTATTAAAGCATTAAAGTGCGTACCATCGAACGATGCCTGGCTTCACTAGGCTAGAATACTTTAATTCCTGCTTGTTATTTAACACACTAAATCCAGTAAATTCTTGGCACTTTAATTTGAAATCATTAGCTTTGACACAGGAAGCATCTGCATACTTTGTGATTCACCCCCCTCCGCCCCGGTTCAGGGAGATCTTTTTAAGTAATGTTTTCTGTCAGATGATTACATTATGCTTTCTCGAGCACCAGATGGCCCAAGCCGATCGCATCTCGAGTTGTTTATATTATAACAAATCAATTTAACCAGAACTCCTGCCAGCTTTCACATTGGAGAATTGATGCTTGATGTCAACCTCCATTATGCATGTGTATGTGTTAATTTACATCAGTTCTGGAACGCTACATTTGTATTTGGCCTGTAATGACCTTCAAAGTTGGACTTGAGGTGAATAGTGTCAGGGAAAGTATGAATATGTGCATATGATTATTGGTTAATCTATATGGGCCATCTTTAAATCAACTTTGATTTACCTAAGAATTTCTTAAAATGTACTTTTAAGCCTTTCAGAAACTTGGAGCTCCACTAATGTCTCCCCAATCTTTCAAAAAACTTTGAGCACTGCAGGATCTCCCTTTGCTGTAGTTTTCCTATTACATTAGCTATTTTATTTAAGACTGAAACTGGCATGACCATAACCTGTGGTGACAGCAAAGATTGAGAGAGTGGGAGGCTTCACTTGTTAGCACCCACACAGCCACATAATCATCTGGGTGCACATGGGTCCACTCCTCTTTTGTGCTACTTGAAAACTGATAGTGTGTGATTGTTAGAAAGTACATACCTCTTTCCATCCTTAGAGTCCGGACAGGAAGTGGCTGATCTTTGACGGGCCGGTGGATGCTGTGTGGATCGAGAACATGAACACGGTGCTGGACGACAATAAGAAGCTGTGCCTGATGAGCGGAGAGATCATTCAGATGTCCCCGCAGATGAGCCTCATATTCGAGCCCATGGACCTGGAGGTGGCCTCCCCAGCCACGGTGAGACTGGGAGTTGTAGTTCTATTGAGGCAATTTTTAGTTCTCAAATACATACAGCACTGATAATGGTGGGAGAATAAGTTATGTAAGGGCTAATTGAAGTATTATCAGCAAGCAATATCATTATATTCTTCACATCTTGATGCATAACTCATGGCCTCATTCAATCCCGACTATTACAGATCACAAATCTTTCAACCAACTTAAAGTCACTATCAATTATGCATTTATTATCTGCACTGTGTTATGTCAGGAAACATCAGGGGGATTTCATGAGATTTAATGGCCCAAAAAAAACAAGCATCAGGTAAACATTCTCTCTGATGTCTTAGAGAAAGAAGTCAGATATGCAGTAGCATAACTGGGGCAGACTTCTTGTACAGTATTGTGTAACGGCATCAGCCTCCACACTTTCACAATGCGGGTCACTAAAGGGAGAGACCAATCCTCTTAGCGCATAATTACAGTCACAATTACAGACAAATTGAAACCAGAAGGACCAATGGCACTCTATGTATGTGTCACAGAGTTTGTGCATGTTGGTAATTATATAATACAGTCCACTTGGATTTTCTGTGAACACATTAAGTATGACAAGGACTGTTTCATTGATGCAGTAGTCCTGTGCACAAAGTTCATCATATGTAGTGTCCAGCGTTTTCTCTTACCACATAACCTGACTAAGAAAAACTTGGGGCTCTTATAGGGGTAGGGCTAAAACTGTACAAATAACGTATCTTAATTTGATCATCCTGTTGTTGCAGGAATTTTCATGCACAGCAGGAAATGCAAACTTTTGTATTCAAGGTTTAAAAAGGCTTCTAAAGTTGTACTTTCCACTTTAAAATGTCAGACTTGATTTGCCCTAACGAAAAGTGTTCCCATGAATTATAATCCACATAATACTACTCTACTTTTTTTAATACTTACTTTCTTATCGGCAGACTCAACAGCCTCGGTTTTTCGGATGACTGCCTTGCCTGGTTCACCAATTACTTTGCAGACAGAGTTCAGTGTGTCAAATCGGAGGGCATGCTGTCCGGTCCTCTGGCAGTCTCTATGGGGGTGCCACAGGGTTCAATTCTCGGGCCGACTCTTTTCTCTGTATATATCAATGATGTTGCTCTTGCTGCGGGCGATTCCCTGATCCACCTCTACGCAGACGACACCATTCTATATACTTTCGGCCCGTCATTGGACACTGTGCTATCAAACCTCCAAACAAGCTTCAATGCCATACAGCACTCCTTCCGTGGCCTCCAACTGCTCTTAAACGCGAGTAAAACCAAATGCATGCTTTTCAACCGATCGCTGCCTGCACCCGCATGCCCGACTAGCATCACCACCCTGGATGGTTCCGACCTTGAATATGTGGACATCTATAAGTACCTAGGTGTCTGGCTAGACTGCAAACTCTCCTTCCAGACTCACATCAAACATCTCCAATCAAAAATCAAATCAAGAGTCGGCTTTCTATTCCGCAACAAAGCCTCCTTCACTCACGCTGCCAAGCTTACCCTAGTAAAACTGACTATCCTACCGATCCTCGACTTCGGCGATGTCATCTACAAAATGGCTTCCAACACTCTACTCAGCAAACTGGATGCAGTCTATCACAGTGCCATCCGTTTTGTCACTAAAGCACCTTACACCACCCACCACTGCGACTTGTATGCTCTAGTCGGCTGGCCCTCACTACATATTCGTCGCCAGACCCACTGGCTCAGGTCATCTACAAGTCCATGCTATGCTTCTCTGTATCACGGAGGCGCTCCGCACTGCTAAAGCTAACTCTCTCTCCTCTGCTCTCATCCTTCTAGACCTATCGGCTGCCTTCGATACTGTGAACCATCAGATCCTCCTCTCCACCCTCTCCGAGTTGGGCATCTCCGGCGCGGCCCACGCTTGGATTGCGTCCTACCTGACAGGTCGCTCCTACCAGGTGGCGTGGCGAGAATCTGTCTCCTCACCACGCGCTCTCACCACTGGTGTCCCCCAGGGCTCTGTTCTAGGCCCTCTCTTATTCTCGCTATACACCAAGTCACTTGGCTCTGTCATAACCTCACATGGTCTCTCCTATCATTGCTATGCAGACGACACACAATTAATCTTCTCCTTTCCCCCTTCTGATGACCAGGTGGCAATCGCATCTCTGCATGTCTGGCAGACATATCAGTGTGGATGACGGATCACCACCTCAAGCTGAACCTCAGCAAGACGGAGCTCCTCTTCCTCCCGGGGGAAGGACTGCCCGTTCCATGATCTCGCCATCACGGTTGACAACTCCATTGTGTCCTCCTCCCAGAGCGCTAAGAACCTTGGCGTGATCCTGGACAACACCCTGACGTTCTCAACTAACATCAAGGCGGTGTCCCGTTCCTGTAGGTTCATGCTCTACAACATCCGCAGAGTGCACGACCCTGCCTCACACAGGAAGCGGCGCAGGTCCTAATCCAGGCACTTGTCATCTCCCGTCTTGATTACTGCAACTCGCTGTTGGCTGGGCTCCCTGCCTGTGCCATTAAACCCCTACAACTCATCCAGAACGCCGCAGCCCGTCTGGTGTTCAACCTTCCCAAGTTCTCTCACGTCACCCCGCTCCTCCGCTCTCTCCACTGGCTTCCAGTTGAAGCTCGCATCCGCTACAAGACCATGGTGCTCGCCTACGGAGCTGTGAGGGGAACGGCACCTCAGTACCTCCAGGCTCTGAAACAGGCCCTACACCCAAACAAGGGCACTGCGTTCATCCACCTCTGGCCTGCTCGCCTCCCTACCACTGAGGAAGTACAGTTCCCGCTCAGCCCAGTCAAAACTGTTCGCTGCTCTGGCCCCCAATGGTGGAACAAACTCCCTCACGACGCCAGGACAGCGGAGTCAATCACCACCTTCCGGAGACACCTGAAACCCCACCTCTTCAAGGAATACCTAGGATAGGGTAAGTAAGGGTAAGTAATCCTTCTCACCCCCCTTCTCACCCCCCCAACAAGATTTAGATGCAAGTGGCTGTTCCACTGGTTGTCATAAGGTGTATGCACCAATTTGTAAGTCGCTCTGGATAAGAGCGTCTGCTAAATGACTTAAATGTAATGTAAATGTATCTCAGTTCACTGGTCACGATGGCAACACCCATCCGTAGCACGCGCTCCAGCAGGTGTATCTCACTGATCATCCCTAAAGCCAACACCTCATTTGGCCGCCTTTCGTTCCAGTACTCTGCTGCCTGTGACTGGAACGAATTGCAAAAATCGCTGAAGTTGGAGACTTTTATCTCCCTCACCAACTTCAAACATCAGCTAACCGATCGCTGCAGCTGTACATAGTCTATAGGTAAATAGCTCACCCTTTTTCACCTACCTCATTCCCATACTGTTTTTATACTGTTTTTATTTATTTACTTTTCTGCTCTTTTGCACACCAATATCTCTACCTGTACATGCCCATCTGATCATTTATCACTCCAGTGTTAATCTGCAAAATTGTATTATTCGCCTACCTCCTCATGCCTTTTGCACACATTGTATATAGACTCCCCTTTTTTTCTACTGTGTTATTGACTTGCTAATTGTTTACTCCATGTGTAACTCTGTGTTGTCTGTTCACACTGCTATGCTTTATCTTGGCCAGTTCGCATTTGCAAATGAGAACTTGTTCTCAACTAGCCTACCTGGTTAAATAAAGGTGAAATAAAATAAAAATAAAAATAAAAAAAGGTCATGTTATGGTCAGGAATTAACTTAATGTCCTGAATACAAAGTATTATTTTGGGGGGAAATCCAACACAACACATCACTGAGTACCACTCATCATATTTTCAAGCATGGTGGTGGCCACGTTATGTTATGGGTAAGCTTGTCATCGGCAAGGACAAGGGGGTTTTCATCGTAAAGAAAATGGAATAGAGCTAAGCACAGGCAGAATCCTAGAGGAAAACCTGGTTCATTCTGCTTTCCAACAGACACTGGGAGACAAATTCACCTTTTATCAGGACAATTACCTAAAACAGGCCAAATATACAGTGGAGTTGCTTACTAAGACGACAATGAATGTTCCTGAGTGGCCGAGTTACTTTTTTGACTTAAATTGGCTTGAAAATCAATGGCAATACATTTTTAAGTCTGTAGCAATGATCAACAACCAACTTGAAGCTTGAATTATTATTATTAGTATTTTTTAAAGAATAATGTGCATACATTGCACAATTCAGTTGTCCAAAGCTCTCGGGAAGACTTACCCAGAAAGACTCACAGCTGTAATAGCTGCCAAAGGTGATTCTAACATGTATTTACTCAGAGGTGTGAATACTTATGTAAAATATATTTTTGTATTTCAAAAATGTCTAAAAACATGGTTTCACTTTGTCATTATGGGGTATTGTGTGTAGATGTGTAAAACATATACAGTATATTTAATCAATTTTGAATTCAGGCTGTAACCCAACAACACATGGAATAAGTCAAGGGGTATGAATACTTTAATGGCCTTGGACAGCTTTGATAGCTTTCTACTACTTTAATTGATTTTAATAAAAGCAATGTTTCTTGCCAATGAGGAAGCTATTTAGCACAATTATTGACCTCACAATAAGCCAGATTCGAGTAACTTACATTGTGGTGCTGAAATTTGAAGCAGCAGCCGCGGCACAATCAGTCGGAAATAGTTTCAACCTTCATTTTAATTTAACTATACTAACAACAAGAGGGCTTTGTGTTGGAGTATATTTCTTCCTATTTAATAAATAAGAGGTAGGTCTACCTGTTTGGCAGACCAAACTAGGCTATAGGCTGCTATCCATAGATTTGATGGCCAATTCCTCCACCCACCATGCACTATGACAGATCTGATGAATATAAAGTGATCTATAACGGTGCTTCGGTCCACAATGTTCTTTGCTCTAAACAAGCTGTAAGGATATCTTTTGGTTCATTTCTATGACATTCAGTGGCTGAGCTACAACCTTCTATAGCCGAAAATACCAACTTGTTTGTGTTTTTTTTAACAGGTGTCTCGCTGTGGCATGATCTACATGGAGCCTCACATGCTGGGCTGGCGGCCCCTCATGTTGTCCTGGCTCAACACACTGCCCACCACAGTCAACGCCATGCACAAGGACCTCATCACTGGTCTCTTTGACCGGATGCTGCCGGCCTGCCTCCAGCTGATACGCAAGGCTACCCAGGTACAATTCAAAGATGTAGTCATTCTATATTGGACATTCCCATAAATATATTTATATTAAACATCATGCACACCATGTTATCCAATGGTTTCTCAACTCCAGTCCTCCAGGACTACTGTCTCTTCCGTTTTTCATTCAAATTAGTGACTAGTGTATTTACAGTTGTATACGTTTTTTGACCTGGCAATCATTGAAGTTGTATAGTGAATTCAGAATAGGCTAGGATATATGGATATCAGAACAGCGATTACTCACCTTGAACTGGACAAATATGTTTTCTTTAATGAGTCAGGCGCAAAGGATATAATGCTGCTCCCAGGCAAGTCCCAAAACCATAATTATGTTTCACCAAGTCGTGGCTGAACGACGACACGGATAATACACAGTTGGCTGGATTTCCCGTGCATCGGCAAGACAGAACAGCTACGTCTGGTAAGACGAGGGGTGGGGGTCTGTATTATTGTCAATAACAGCTGGTGAGCGATGTCTAATATTGAGGAAGTGTCAAGGTTTTTCGTAGCTGTCTATTTACCGCAAACCGACGCTGGCACTAAGACCGCACTCAACGAGCTGTATAAGGCCATAAACAAACAAGAAAATGATCATCCAGAAGCGGCACTCCTAGCTGCAAACTTAAATCCGTTTTACCTAATTTCTACCAGAATGTCAACATGTGCAACCGGAGGGGAAAAACATCTCTAGACCACCTTTACTCCACACACAGAGACGTGTACAAAGCTCGCCCTCGCCCATTTGGTAAATCGGAACATAATTCTATCCTCCTGATTCTTGCTCACAAGTAAAAACAACCAGTGACACACTCAATACGGAAGTGGTCAGAAGACGTGGATGCTACGCTACAGGACTGTTTTGCTATCACAGACTGGAATATGTTCCAGAATCATCCAATGGCAGTGAGCAGTGTACCACCTCAGTCACCGGCTTCATCAATAAGTACATTCACGACGTCGTCCCCACTGTGACCTTAACGTACATAGCCCAACCAGAAGCCATGGATTACAGGCAACGTCTGCACCGAGTTTAAGGCTAGAGCTGCCGCTTTCAAGGAGTGGTACACAAAGCTCATCACGAAGCTCAGGACGCTGGGACTAAACACCTACCTCTGCAACTGGATCATGGACTTCCTGACGGGCCGCCCCCAGGTGGTAAGGGTAGACAACACATCTGCCACGCTGGTCCTCAACATGGGGGCCCCTCAAGGTTGCGCGTTTAGTCCCCTCCTGTACTCCCTGTTCACCCACGACTTTGTGGCCAAGCACGACTCCCAAACCATCATTAAGTTCGCTGACGACACAACAGTGTTAGCCCTGATCACTGACAACGATGAGTCAGCCTATAGGGAGGAGGTCAGAGACCTGGCAGTGTGGTCAGAGACCTGGTAACCTCTCATTTAATGTGTGCAAGACAAAGAAGATGATCGTGGACTACAGGAAAAGGAGGGCCGAACAGGCTGGGGCTGATGTGGAGTTGGTTGAAAGTTTTAAGTTCCTTGGTGTCCACATCACCAACACACTGTCATAATCCTAACACACCAACAAAGTCGTGAAGAAGGCACAACACCTTTTCCCCCTCTGGAGACTGAAAAGATTTGGCATGGGTCCCCAGATCATCAAAAAGTTCTACAGCTGCACCATTGAGAGCATCCTGACTGGTATGGCAACTGCTCGGCATCCGACCGTAAGGTGCTACAGAGAGTAGTGCGTACAGCCCAGGACATCACTGGGGCCAAGCTTGCGGGTGGCAGAGAGAACGGTCACTATATCACTATATACTAGGCAGTGTCAGAGGAAGGCCCAAAAAATTGTCAAAGACTCCAGTCACCCAGGTCATAGACTGTTCTCTCTGCTACTACACGGCAAGCAGTACCGGAGTGCCAAGTATAAGTCCAAAGGCTCCCTAACAGCTACTACCCTCAAGCCATAAGACTGCTGAACAATTAATCAACTGGCCACCTGGACTACTTGCATTCTGCTACTCACTGTTTATTATATATGCATAGTCACTTTACCCCTACCTAGTGTACACATTACCTCGACTAACCTGTAGCCCTGCCCATATATACACACACACACACACACACACACACACACACACACACACACACGCACTTTTTAAAATTAGTTTATTTCGTAAACTCTATTCTTAAAACTGAATTTCATGGTAACCTGTTGTATTCGGGGCATGTGAGAAATACGATTTGATTTGATTAGAATTACAGTGGGAAGAAAAAGTATGCGAACCCTTTGCAATTGAAATCATTGGTCAATTCCTTTGACAATATATAAACTAGTCACCCCGCAGTGTTTGTCATTATACCCTGATGAAGACAGCTTATCTGTCAAAATGTTGTTTATCAATTTATTGCATCTGAGCTCCTAAAGTGCGGCTCTCCCTTAATTTTAGGTGTTCTACGCTGCTAGTCAGCACCTCGCCTAAATAGGTGTGCGTTTCTTTCGCCTCTAGATTAACCCTTTGGAATTACCTGGATTTCTGCATAAGTTGGTCATCAAATTTGATCTGATCTTCATCTAAGTCACAACAGACAAACAGTTTAAATACACTATAACACAAATTATTGTATTTTTTCTTGTCTGTTGAATACATAATGTAAACATTCACAGTGTAGGTTGGAAAAAGTATGTGAACCACTAGGCAAATGACTTCTCCAAAAGCTAATTGTAGTCAGGAGTCAGCTAACCTGGAGAGGTTGGTTGGAGCTGCCTTGCCCTATAAAAAACACTCACACAAATGTGAGTTTGCTATTCACAGTTTTCCTGATGTGAACAATGCCTCATACAAAATAGATCTCAGAAGACCCAAGATTAAGAATGGTTGACTTGCATAAAGCTGGAAAGAGTTACAAAAGTATTTCTTAAGAGCCGTGATGTTCATCAGTCCACGGTAAGACAAATTGTCTATAAAGGGAGAAAGTTCAGCTCTGTTGCTATTCTCCCTAGGAGTGGCCGTCCTGCAAAGATGACTGCAAGAGCACAACGCAGAATGCTTAATGAGGTTAAGAAGAATCCTAGAGTGTCAGCTAAAGACTTACAGAAATCTCTGGAACATGCGAACATCGCTATTGACCAGTCTATGATACGTAAAACACTAAACAAGAATCGTGTTCATGGGAGGACACCACGGAAGAAGCCACTGCTATCCAAAAAAACCCATTGCAGCACATCTGAAGTTTGCAAAAGTGCAGCTGGGTGTTCCACAGCGCTATTGGAAAAATATTCTGTGGACAGGTGAAACTACAGTTGAGTTGTTTGGAACACACAACATGTGGAGAAAAAAAATGCACAGCACACCAACATCAAAAACCCATCCCAACTGTAAAGCCTCAGGGCTTGGACAGCTTGCTATCGTCGACAGAAAAATTAATTCCCAAGTTTATCCAGACGTTTTGCAGGAGAATGTTAGGCTATCTGTCCGCCATTTGAAGCTCAACAGAAGTTGGGTGATGCAACAGGACAATGACCCAAAACACAGAATGGCTTCAACAGAAGAAAATACACCTTCTGGAATTGCCCAGTCAGAGTCCTGGCTTCAACCCGAATGAGATGCTGTGGCATAACCTCAAGAGAGCAGTTCACACCAGACATCCCTATTAAGGTGAGACCCAAATGGAGCCACAGGAGGCAGATGGTTGGAGTCTTAAAATGTTTATTAATCCAAAGGGATAGGCAAAAAGGTCAAAACCAGATCAGAGTCCAGGAGGTACAGAGTGGCACACAGGCTCGTGGTCAAGGCAGGCAGAATGGTACAAAGTCCAGAAACAGGTAAGGGTCAAAACTAGGAGGACTAGAAAAAGGAGAATGCAAAAGGCAGGAGAACGGGGAAAAACGCTGGTTGACTTAGAAACATACAGACGAACTGGCACAGAGAGACAGGAAACACAAGGATAAATACGCTGAGGAAAACAAGCGACACCTGGAGGGGGTGGAGACAATAACGAGGACAGGTGAAACTGATCAGGGTGTGACAATCCCAATAATATTGCAGAATTGAAACAGTTTTGTAGGAAGAGGAATGGTCAAATTCCTCCTGACTGTTGTGCAGGTCTGATCCGCAACTACAGAAAACGTTTGGTTGAGGTTATTGCTGTCAAAGGAGGGTCAAACAGTTATTAAATCCAAGGGTTCACATACTTTTCCCACCCTGCTTTGTGAATGTTCAATAAAGATATAAAAACGTATATTTGTTTGTGTGTTATTAGCTTAAGCAGACTGTGTTTGTATATTGTTGTGACCTAGATGAAGATCAGATTACATTTATGACGAATTTATGCAGAAATTCAGGTATTTCGAAAGGGTTCACATACTTTTTCCTGAAGCTGTTTATTGGTTGTGTACCTGTTCCAGGAGCTCTCCCCGACATCAGACACAAACCTGGTGAACTCGCTGATGAACTTGATGGATTGCATGATGGACGAGTACAGCGAGGAGGTCAAGATGAAGGGCATGAATGAGAGGGACATCTGCTCCTGGCTAGAGGTGAGGGGTGGGAGAGGCCCTGTGGCGAGGGTCGTGTTCATTAGGGCATGGAATGGAAAACATTTTAAACGCTCTGCTATGTAAACTGAACATGAATGTTTCTTATTGGACAAGTATGAGAGGTTCCTGTTTTATTCTGTTCTGTGCCTAATAAACGTTACCCAGATGAAGCACTCTGTCACACACACCGTGCACAATGTAACCGTAACATTTTAAGTAGACAATTTAATAGTTGACCATTTTGAATCAATTAATAGGTCCTTCTTTCTAAATGAGTTTGAAAACACTAAATACTGTTAACTTTAAGTTCAGAGAAGTAGTTGCCACCTTCTCATGAACATGATTAAAAGAGGGTTATCTCTCTGAATGTATCCCTGATTGATATCCACTTGTTTGGTAAAATAAATGTAAAAGCTGAGACCCAAAATGTTTTAGTTGATGAGCCAGTTCCTTTTGATGTTTCTGTGCTGAATGAATCATATATTGTGAAAGCAGTGGTATTATCACAGATAGAACAATGAGACAGATATTTCCCCGTATGTATAAATGTGAAGCATCCACTTGGCATTTCCACTCACTACCAAATATGTTTGTAAGAGGAAGCCCAGTGGCTGGCAGTGGGAAAATATGGATTTTGTCGTGTCTTTGGCTATGCCGGATTAAGTGATAAGACATGCTATTCTATAAAATAATTTCTTAATTAACCACAAAATAACGTTTATAGAGCTGTTATCTTCTGAATAAATAAATAGACCTAGTAATATTTTACATCAACAGCGGTCAATTTTTAATCGTCACCTTGTTTAGTCTCATCTGAAAGTGATAAATTATTGGTTATCTTCACGAACCCTGGCTAACAAGTTGAATCAGCAATAGAACATTTGGTTTAATTATTTATTTACTAAATACCTAAATAATCACACAGAATGGATCATACATTGATTAGAAATGATGTCATAAAGAAAACATCCCTGGTGGACGGAACAGATACGACAGCTGGTTACACAAAGAGAGGGGGTTGGGTTTGAGTGAAAGAGCGGGAAGACTGAGTAACAACGGGAGAAGCTATGCTATCGTAAATACAAACTCTTATGCATTTGAAATAACCGGCCATTTGGAAAAGGAGAATGCAATAAATATTTACTCTGAGCTGCGCTTTGATAGATTGTTCGTCGATGGAAGGCCGGTTTGCCCTTTGTGGATCTCTGGTCCTCTGAAGAATGTCTAGTGGTGAACTGGAGCGTGGTCGATTGGATACTCTGTCCGTCCTCTTCTAGCCCACGTTTCGCGACTGCTGCTAACTCAACGGCTAGGAGGTATCACTTCTGGAGTGAATAAGAGTTCAAAGTTCATACCAAGTTGCCATACTTTTAAGCTTGTGCTATATTCTGGCTGGTTTAGTCGAAATTCATCCTTCTGGCTTGTAGGTCGTCACCTAATTTCGTTAGATTCTTGCTGAGGTTGGCTTAGTTCTGTAGGTGGTCTTTGTCCTTTCAACGTGGGGACCTCAAGTCCACACGTCCTTGGAACAGCTTATTATCTGAGCCCTTTTAACGTGGGACTGTCGCCTTAACGTCCTCGGAACAGAAAGTTACATTTTCGTCAAGGGCTTCTATATAATATAGAAGGGGAGAGGAGGGCGTGTTTCATAGTTTATAACCAATGTCTGTTCACATGGGCAGGGCCTCTGAGTTGAGCATAGTTCACTCATGAAAATCCAATTCTCTCATTTGGAAGCTAAAATTACATGTAATCTTTTCACAAATAGTTTAATATTTAAACATTTAAATTGCACAACAATTCCATGTGAATCTGATAACTATAATGTGTAGACTTTCCAAAATACAGTTTGTCATCCTATCATTAGTGATAATGTCTCAGATGACAACTGATCTGTCATCATATTCTTTAAGTACCAACGCATACTTTCAGCTGGTTGGATTACCGAAATGTGGTTCCTTTCCCAACACCTTTTGATGTTCCCAGACTCTCTATGTTTAACAAAGGCTTTTCAAGAGTCCTTCTGTAGATTCAAGAGAGAGGAAAGGGATAAAGGTATTTATGGGGAGGTCATAAACCTCACCCACAGTCCAACCCACAGTTTTCTCATTGATGAATCATTTTGATCTCAATAGTTTTTTGTTGTCAAAACTAGAATCTGCTTTGAACAGAGTAGACTAAGTTTTGTAGACTTTACCCCTTGCCAAAGTTGTAAAAAAGCTGTGCAAAGGCAAATGTAGTTATTACACACGCACACTTCACCAAGTAAGTGTTCTCTAATGGAAATATGCAGATGCGGGCTAGAATGGGCCAATAGGATCTGGCTAGCTCGTGCTTGGCTCTGCCCACCTCCTTGCCTGCTCTGCCCACTATGACTAATTTGTTTCTATTGGAAACGACCGGCTGTGGTCTATCTTGGTTTAGTTATAAAACATATTTGGTATTATTCTTCCTGTGGCATACTATACTGATGATATCATCTTTGCTTTCAGCTAGTTTCAGCTCGTCTTCTTATCAAAGCATTGAATTAATAACCATTTTTGCTGTATGGTTTATTTTTGTTGTAGGGTTTATCGTAGGCCAGCCATTCTCAATAGGCAGACCGTGGTCTGGATCTGGACCCAGAACGGCGTCAATACGACCGCGGGTACAATTGCAGGAAATTATCTTTAAAAATACATAATGTTCTCACTGCCAACAAGAGAGGTGCGAACAGTTTGTGTCAAGGACAGTGCTTGTATGTGTGTCAGGGCTCGACATTCAGGCCTTCCCGCTTACCCGGCAACATCTGCATTTGTATTTAATCTTCCACAATCTTCTGACACCTCACACTTATCAACCAGCATTCGGTTTCCTAGCGGAGGCAAAAATGTCAAAGCCTTCCCTCTCCGTCTTGAGTGAGCCTCGCCTCAGTAGGCCAAGTCCTGAATACTCACGCCAAACCCACCTCCGTGGGAAATTCCCTAGAAAACACGTCACTTCGATACAGCTATGACTTTTTTGTAGCAGGTTAGGAGAATTAGGTTAAGGTTAGCTAAAATGCTCTCATAACCTGCTACGAAAATGCACTTATATCAAAGTGAAATGTTTTTACGTCGTCCCTGTCTGTGGAGATGGGAAGCCAATCAATTCAAAGTTTAACATCAGCACACGCATTCCACAATCACAGAATAAAAGTCCACCTGCTTTTCAGTCTTTTTTCATATCAGACATCCTACACAGCATTGTCATTATTAGCAAATAAAGGTTTACTGAGGCCTACGCTATGGAGCTGCTTGCTAATCAAGACATAAATATTATTTACACAAATCACTTGTTGGTTAAATAAATAAAAAAATATGAATATTGTCAAAAATTATATTCTGTTCTACCTTATTGCGCTTTACTGAGTTTGTGGCGGTCTCTTGGAACTGCTACAGAAAGAATACCTCTACGTTGATTTATACTCCCTGCTTTCCTGACATTGTCAGTCATGCTCGAGTGATAAAAATACAAATCTGTGTAATGGAATCCTTCCTGCATTCCATTTGTATTTTATCACCTGATAAATCTTTATTGTGAGCATTTTGTGAGATTCTGACTATCTTGGCACCACAGGGCATCTTCATCTTCTGCCTGGTGTGGTCGGTGGGTGCCAGCTGTACGGAGTCCGGACGGGTGAAGTTTGACAGCCTGGTTCGGGAGATGATGGAGGGTGCCTTGAGCGAAGAGACACGGGCACGCCATGGCATTCTAGAGCATGTGGAGTCTCCTGCCAAGCAGCTGACTGTGCCTCTGCCCACGGAGGGCACACTCTATGAGTATCGCTTCATTAAAGAGGTGAGATTGGTCAGGACCAGGTAAGGCCTACAATAAGCTCCACAGAGTGAGTCTCATGTTTATGTTGATTGTTGAAGAGCCAACTGTGAGTTTGACTGTAAATAAGACTCAATAGCGCAATGAAGCCAAATTAAGTCGGTTAAGACAGCGTCTCATGGAGACATCATTTGCACAGTTTGAGCTTCTCAAGGAAGTGACTCAAATTGAAGGCCGACCGCTTTGTGCAGTTTGCCATTAGCAATTAAATTATCCTAATAACTTTTTCTGTGTGTGATTTTAAAATAATTTGATCAAGGACATACATCTGGTGTATTAGAAGCAATTATTGGTCCCATGATTGTCTTCGATTTCTGTATTTTATTTACACGAAGATTGACCATGAAGATTTTAATTTTTCTATTCACTATAATGGGGGATCCTGTTTTCTGCTAACAATGCCTTCAGTACTGTAGTGACTTGGCTCTTATTACTTATTTATATATTAAGAAAGACTCTGAATACAAGGAATTAAAAGTGGAGCTTCACATTTACTAAAACGAGTTAGTACCAGAATATTATAGAACAACACTACGCATGACCAAGGGTTCTCCATTTTTAAAGGGGACATCAGTAATTAACAGAACATAACAAGTACCGTGGTCGTCCTTGAACTTCCATGGTTTCAATGAGAGGGGCAGTAGTTCTCTGGTTTGTACGGTAGCCCTAAGATGCAAAGTAGCACCTTATCTGCAGGGGTCAACTGTAAGTCTTAAGGAGTGAGTACTGCGCCCAGTAATAAAATACTGTGCCTCTTGCCAACATCCATTTGCTGTATCGCTATCACAGTAAGGCAACTTCCAATGAGCTTAATTGAATTGTGTTTCCAGTGAGTGGATATCGAGTTGCTCTCAGACATGACATGAGTAAGCGATCACTATAAAGCCTAAATAAATTAACAGTTTGTGGTAATTTCTTTTTTAAAAATAAAATAATGTATTCTTCTACAGGGCCCAGGGAGGTGGGAGTTGTGGACAGACGAGTTGAAGATGGCGCCCCCTATCCCCAAGGATGTGCATTTCAACCAGATCATTGTTCCCACGGAGAACACAGTGCGCTACACAGCTCTAATGGAGCTGCTTATCACCCACCAGAAGCCCACCATCTTCATCGGCCCCACAGGCACTGGCAAAAGTGTCTACATCATTGTGAGTGGCCTCTTATCTCAGTCAACCGATCAGAACATTATTTATCAATTATCTCAATCAGCCACTCAGCTGTGTCTCATTTTACACCAATTATTTCAATCAACCAATCAGTGTCTGATTTTACACCAGTCTCAACAATGGGTTTCAATAATGGCCTTGGAAGTTCTTACTTGGCTTGGTTTTAATGTTCCTTGTAAAAGCCTTTTCCATCCTCCCATTGATCCTCCAGTCCAGCTAATCGATCGATCAGATTTTCTGTACTGATTTTCTGACCCTATATGTCTATGTGCATTTAAGTGATGAGCCTGTAATAATTGCCTCAATGTTTGAGGTCACTTGCCTTAAACACATTACCTTCACAGTATGTATATAAGCACTCTTACTCTACCACCAACGGCATAATCAAACATATTGAATCAACCAGACACCACTAAAAGTGGCAGGTAGAAGTTAGCCTCCCCTTACGCAACCCTAGCAGCCCCATAGCACCTTAGGTACATCACCTGTCTGCCTGGTCTTCCTGTAGAAACATTATCTTGTCGATCAGATACCAGCTACTCTAATACTGCTCACTGGGGCTTCCTCTCCCCATCTAGCCCAGCTGTGCTCTGTCTGACAGAGCAGAACCGACTGCCCGTAACCATGCCTGGCAGAGCAGGGCATCTCCGGCGTGCCAGGGGTGATAAACGAGCACCCGGCCTGGGCTCGACAGTGGGCACGCCCTGCCGACAGATACATTGTACATGCTGCCGTCACTGCCAAGCTCTCACGCCAGCTGCGCTTCCTATTTTCGGCTCTGAGGAGGAGAGAGGTGTGACAGCGCAGGCCTCCCGATCCATCATGTTAACAGCCTCCATCCATTCTCTAGCTCGTTACACACCAACGTTCTACAAATGCTGCACTGGAATTATTATATAAAAAAAAATTCTGGGTGGGGCACTGTGTAGGGGGTCTCAGATGGTTGAGGGGCAGCTCTTGGGGAACTGGGGAGGGGGGATCTTGGAGGGCTGGTGGCCTGGGGGTTGGGAGCTTGGGCTGGATGCTGATGGATCGCTGGTTTGGGTCCCCGTTTTTGACCTTGTGGGAGATCTGTCGACAAGCCCTTGACCGGGGCTTTGACCATGGGTCGCTCTGGATGGGAGTCTGTTAGATGACTGAATGTGATGTGGATGTTGAGCGGCTTTACTGCAAGTCTGTTTAAAAAATATATGGATTTCATTCTTGTTTCCTGACCGATTCCGCGTTGGGGGGGTTCCACTAAGCATAAGACGTTTTTGTCGCGCAATTTCACATCTAATGTGTGACACATGGATTTCCCAAACTCCGTTTTAGACTAAACTGAGTTCATGAGCAAAATTATCGTATTTACACTTTGTAGTCTACTTTACACTAGCAAAACTGTTTCTGACTAATATCGATGCAGCATTGGCCGTTTTCAAAGGGTTGCGTTGCTTTTTAAAGGCAGTCGCTTTTTAAGCATCAAATATGTTGTTTCAGTAATGTTTATGAATGAATCGTGAATAATGATGAGTGAGAACGTTACAGTCTCATATCATACCCCTCCAAAAATGCTAACGTCCCCTGTTATTGTAATGGTGAGAGTTTAGCATGTCTTGGGGGTATGATATTTGTGCGTCTATAACTTTCTCACTCATCATTATTCTCTATTCATTCAGGATTATTCATAATCTTGGAAGCATCCACATTAATTTAGAAGTGATAAGAAACATATTATATTCTTATTTACAATACAAGTTACTGTAAGGGTTGCGGAACTGGTGGAAGTGAAGTCAGACTCAGGAGAACAGAAATAGGTAATAGCCAGAGCAGTTTATTTCAAAAGCAAAGGCAATAAAAAACTAAAAATCTACATGGTACAAAACCCGACCCGCACCAGTATCATAGTGCACAAGCACGTACAAACATACAATTCCACACAAGGACATGGGGGGAACAGAGGGTTAAATACACAACACTTAATGAGGGAAATGGAAACCAGGTGTGTGGGAAAACAAGACATAACAAATGGAAAATTAAAAGTGGATCGACGATGGCTAGAAGACTGGTGACGCCGACCGCCGAACACCGCCCGAACAAGGGGAGGAAACGACTTCGGTGGAAGTCCTGACAGTTACTCCAAAATGACACAATACATTATTTACCATAAATTCCTATTGGGCACAAATTAATCTGTAGTACAACCAAAACAAATATCAAATGCATCTAAAAAATGTGTAGAGTCACAACCTTGATGAGTCATAGCGTGTTTTGAATATTGGACCAAATACTTAACTTTTTTAAATACTTTAATGCACATATAAGTACGTTTGTCCTAAAATGGGAGGGACTATGTACAAAAAGTGCTGTAATTTCGAAATGGTTCACCCGATATGGATAAAATACCCTAAAATTAAAGCTGACAGTCAGAACTGTAACCTCATTGTCATGGTATTATTTCCAATACAAAATGCTGGAGTACAGAGCTGAAAGAACAACAGAAAAATCGCATTGTAAAAGCATCATTTTTTAAAATCCAATCCTAGAACACTTACAAGATGGACTCAAAATACCAGCTTGAGACGAGCAAAACAGAAGAGTGTTGCGTAATAAGTGTTCTTATTTTCCAGTTAAGATTCATAATATCCGAAATCTTCTGTGATCATACAATCAAAATAATAGTAATAAGTCAACTCACAATGTATGGCTAGGCTATTTGATTACATTACCACAAACTCATATTTAGAGACTGTAGTTTAGACCATCCCCTCAACCCCCCACTTAAAACTGTCTGTAAGGAATTGGTGCAAAGGACCATGATTCTCAAAGAACCATCTGAAACAGCTGTTATAGTCACAAAGGAAAAACACTTTTTACACTACAGTGCCAATACGAACCGATCGGTGCTGGCTCATATATTTTCTTTTCAACTTTTCAACAGTCCTCTGCAGGACGGTTCAAGCTACTATGATGAATGTTTAACCAACAGCTCAGTAGTGTGAAACAACCCTAACTTCCCACAAACTCTCTGCAGGACTTTCTGTTGAACCGTCTGAATAAGGATGTATATAGCCCCCTGATGATTAACTTCTCAGCACAGACCACAGCCGCCCAGACACAGAACATCATCATGTCAAAGCTGGATAAGCGCCGCAAAGGGGTGTACGGCCCGCCCATGGGCAAGAGGACGGTAGGTTTGCCAGGCTGTGTGTGTGTGCACATGGATGCGTGCGTGCATGCGTGACTGACATTGTCATGCGTGTATGTGTTTAATTCTTGAATAATAATAATGGTGTTGATAAGCCCTCAATGTAGTGTTGTGCTGACATTGAAAAGTAGTATTGCAGCAGAGTGAAAGACATTGTAGTTTAATAAGTTCTTTATTTGTCCAGGTGGTGTTTGTGGACGATGTGAACATGCCGGCCAGGGAGACGTACGGGGCCCAGCCCCCCGTGGAGCTGCTGCGTCAGTGGCTGGACCACTGGAACTGGTACGACATGAAGGACTGCTCCATGATCAAGCTGGTGGACATCCAGATCATGTGTGCCATGGGACCGCCCGGTGAGTCTAGCACGTACAGATCAGCTGTCCCTTTACTGAGTTTATTTGCTCACACTTTTTTTCACAACACTATTCAACAGTTGCTGTTTATTTAAAGACCCATTTTTATTCAATGTATTATTATTCATCTTTCTTAGGGGGGCATTGAAAGATGCGTTTAAAAGGTTTACATGCTATCACAGTCATTTGTCCCAAGTGCGCTTTCTACGTTTTCTAACTCTGTGCCCCTATGGAAACTGATTTGAGGATTTGGGGAGGGTGAGCTGGTCTTAGATCTGAGCCTAAGGGCACCTTCTACTGAAAGCCATTTTCAAAGCATTGGATTTCTGCCCTCAGGTGGTGGGAGAAACCCAATCACAGCTCGCTACCTACGCCACTTAAACACGGTCACCATCAACGACTTTGACGAGAAGACCATGTACACAATTTTCTCCAGAATCATGGACTGGCACCTCACTATCAGGTAACAATATAGTGTTGCTGAGAAGTTAGCCCTCTTTTCAGCAACATAGATAGATAGTTCAGCCTAGATATACAGTACATATTTAGGCCTAGACCTAACCTCCTTGATAAATAAACCCTTTCGGGTCGTTCCACCTCAAATAGCACAAGAAAGAGAATTTCAATATCCACCATTTCAGATTGTTCTGAAATCGTTTCTGTAGTTTAGTTCCGGGAACATTTGCATACCTGCAATTATTTTATTGAAATATAATATGATCTCTGAGATCAAATAGGCCGTTGTAATTAATAGGATTCATATAATATTCAATAAACATAGTACCTAACATCCGATTTGGAAAAAACTTCTAACAATGAGGAATTCAAATAAAATGTCCAAAAGCCACACACGGACCCCCCACACCACTGCTGAAAAAAATCTTAGGGGAAACACTGTATTGTCACAGAACAGTTGGTGCCATATGGAGGATAGTTAGCCCAACCCTGTACCTATGAGAGGTTATAACATGGCATATACCCACAGTTTTTATGAAGTGGTATGTATTTTGCAATGTTCTGT
Source organism: Oncorhynchus keta (assembly GCF_023373465.1). NCBI lineage: Eukaryota > Metazoa > Chordata > Actinopteri > Salmoniformes > Salmonidae > Oncorhynchus > Oncorhynchus keta. The sequence continues at coordinate 46,576,072 of NC_068454.1, read as the reverse complement.
GCTTTGTCAAGTACACTCCTTGTCACGTTCGTCATAAGGAGTAGACCAAGATGCAGCGTGGTGTGTTCCCATCCTTTATTTTGGAATACAAAACTTCAAAGAACAAAACAACAAAGCGAACAAACGAAACGTGAAGCTATAATAATGCTCACAGGCAACTATACAAAGACAAGATCCCACAAAGCACAATGGGGAAATGGCTACCTAAATATGATCCCCAATCAGAGACAATGATAAACAGCTGCCTCTGATTGGGAACCATAACAGGCCAACATAGATATACAATTCCCATAGATAACGCACCCTTACTCACAACCCGACCTAACCAACATAGAGAAATAAACAGTTCTCTATGGTCAGGGTGAGACACTCCTATATTCTCATATTCACATATTAACATTACTCCCATCTTTCAACACGCATGTTTTAACGAGTAAATTGTCAGGTAAATTGTTAAAACAAACCTGCATGATTGAAGGTAATGAGGATCAAAGCCTGGCTACATCTTCTCAAATTACTATATGACACTTTTATTTCCAGGTTTTGCCAAAGGATTCTGTTGATAGTATTGACAGACAGCTGTAAGAATATTAAAAAATAAATATACAATGCAGAGAACTAAAGATCAATGGAACTAATTGTTTTTCTTTAATGGGGAACTGAAGATTAATGGGTCAGGGACTTTGGTTGTTTTTCAGCTCAACAACTGTTTAGAATCTGTGTAGGGGTTCCAGTCCGGGACTCATACCGTTAAAAATCAAATCAAATGTATTTATAAAGCCCTTCTTACATCAGCTGATATCTCAAAGTGCTGTACAGAAATCCAGCCTAAAACCCCAAACAGCAAGCAATGCAGGTGTAGAAGCACGATGGCTAGGAAAAACTCCCATGAAAAGCCAGAACCTAGAAAGAAACCTAGAGAGGAACCAGGCTATGAGGGGTGGCCAGTCCTCTTCTGGCTGTGCCGGTTGGAGATTTTAACAGAGCATGGCCAAGATGTTCAAATGTTCATAGATGACCAGCAGGGTCAAATAATAATAATCACAGTGGTTGTCGAGGGTGCAACAGGTCAGCACCTCAGGAGTAAATGTCAGTTGGCTTTTCATAGCCGATCATTCAGAGTATCTCTACCACTCCTGCTGTCTCAAGAGAGTTGAAAACAGCAGGTCTGGGACAGGTAGCACGTCCGGTGAACAGGTCAGGGTTCCATAGTCGCAGGCAGAACAGTTGAAACTGGAGCAGCAGCACGGCCAGGAGGACTGGGGACAGCAAGGAGTCATCAGGCCAGGTAGTCCTGAGGCATGGTCCTAGGGCTCAGGTCCTCTGATAGAGAAAAATATAGAAAGAGAGAGGGAAAGAAAGAAAGAAAGAGAGAATTAGTGAGAGCATACTTAAATTTACACATTACACCGGATAAGACAGGAGAAACCCAACCCAGACAAACCTAGGTCCAGAGTATGACTGTGGTAGTGAGTAGGTCCGGAGACATGTTGTACAAAACCCACTGAGTCGATGATGGCTCCGAAAGCCTTTTGGAGTGGGTCTGTGGACTTTTCCATGGGAATATTAAAGTCACCAAAAATGTGAATATTATCTGCCATGACTACAAGGTCTGGTAGGAATTCAGGGAACTCAGTGAGGAACGCTATATATGGCCCAGGAGGCCTGTAAAACAGTAGCTATACATAGTGATTGAGTAGGCTGCATGGACTTTATGACTAAAAGCTCAAATTGAAATGTCCTATCATACATGTTAGCAACACCTTCGCCTTTGCGGGATGCAAAATTCCCTGGTTTTGGTCAGTTCAGATCACCACTTTGTTGTAATTAAGAATGTGAAATGTCAGAATAATAGTAGAGAGAATGATTTATTTCAGCTTTTATTTCTTTCATCACATTCTCAGTGGGTCAAAAGTTTACATACCCTCAATTAGTATTTGGTAACATTGCCTTTAAATTGTTTAACTTGGGTCAAACGTTTTGGGTAGCCTTCCACAAGCTTCCCACAGTAAATTGGGTTGAATTTTGGCCCATTCCACCTGACAGAGCTAGTGTAACTGAGTCAGGTTTGACGGCTGCCTTGCTCGTACACGCTTTTTCAGTTCTGCCCACAAATGTTCTATAGGATTGAGGTCATGGATTTGTGATTATTTTGTACCTGTTTCCTCAAACATCTTCACAAGGTCCTTTGCTGCAGTTCTGGGATTGATTTGCACTTTTCGCACCAAAGTACGTTCATCTCTAGGAGACAGAACATGTCTCCTTCCTGAGCGGTATGATGGCTGCGTGGTCCTATGGTGTTTATACTTGCATACTATTATTTGTACAGATGAACCTTCAGGTATTTGGAAGTTGCTCCCAAGGATGAACCAGAACTACAATTTTTATTCTGAGGGCTGATTTATTTAGATTTTCCCATGATGTCAAGTAAAGAGGCACTGAGTTTGAAAATAGGCCTTGAAATACATCCACAGGTACACCTCCAATTGTCCTAAATGCCTATCAGAAGCTTCTAAAGCCATGACATAATTTTCTGGAATTTTCCAAGCTGTTTAAAGGCACATTCAACTTAGTGTATGTAAACTTCTGACCCACTGGAATTGTGATACAGTGAATTATAAGTGAAATAATCTGTCTGTAACAATTGTTGGAAAAATTACTTGTTTCATGCGCAAAGTATATGTCCTTACCGACTTGCCAAAACTATAGTTTGATAACAAGAAATTTGTGTAGTGGTTGAAACACGAGTCTTAATGACTCCAACCTAAGTTTATTTAAACTTACGACTTCAACTGTAGCTATATGTGGCAAGTTGTCATTGGTCCAAATGATCTACACATTGAAGCTGACGTGATACTTTGTATTTTCACCATTGGCCCAATTTTGCTGCAATGAATTCTAATTGGTCAACCACAGTTTAGATTTTTGTTTAAACTACATCCTGTCTCTTTGTTCTTTGTTCAGTGGAGAAACAATGAGAACAGAGAAGAATGAAGATCAACCATCCACTTTCCAGCATAACAACTATGAGTTGTTCTCTTTTAATAAATATATTTCTCTCCCTTGATTTGCTTTAGGGTCTGTGTTGTTGAAGAATATCATAAATTGCTAACACGGCTGAGGCTATAGTGTGTGTGTGTGTGTGTGTGTGTGTGTGTGTGTGTGTGTGTGTGTGTGTGTGTGTGTGTGTGTGTGTGTGTGTGTGTGTGTGTGTGTGTGTGTGTGTGTGTGTGTGTGTGTGTGTGTGTGTGTGTGTGTGTGTGTGTGTGTGCGTATGTGGAACGTTGGCACAATTGTTAATGTGTATGTATAATATCATTTATGACTCCTCACCAGGTTTGCTTTCCCCAAGCCATTTGCAACGCTGACCGCTCAGATCATAAATGGCACAATGTCTGTGTACCAGGAGGCCACCAAGAACCTGCTGCCAACCCCGGCCAAGTCCCACTACCTTTTTAACCTGCGAGACTTCTCCCGCGTCATCCAGGGCATCTGTCTGTCCCGACCTGAAACAGCTGAGAACCCCAGCGCCATCAAGCGCCTCTGGGTGCATGAGGTATGTATACAGGGCTCAGTATTCACGCTTGCCCGGGACAGGTAAAAAAAATATAATTCAGACAAGCAGAACATAGATGAAAAGTCACAAAAATCACAATATCAAATATTTTATCCTATCACAATTGGATCAAAGTGTCCTCCGGATGCGATGTGTTGCGGACTTTCATCTCCCAAACTCTGCACTTGCATTACCGTGGTGTTATCTATCCATTTGGGAAGTACAAATATTGGGACAAATTCATTAAGTTGAGTGGCAAATTAATTGTAATTGTATTAACATTAATGCAACAAAACAAATCTAACTTTGCAAGACCGGTGTTAATCTTGTGTTAGGCACAGCGCATCGGAGTAGAAACCATTGAAAGGCACAAACGGTCTTTCGATCACATGTTGTTGTGATGGAAGACTGATTGCTTCCAACAAGAGTACACAACTTGCACATTTCCAGCTATCTTTGAAAAGTTTTTTATGTCTTAAAGGGGCAGTGTTGTTCACTACCTAACCAAAAGTGTGCACACCTTCTCCTCAAACATCTCATTCCAAAATTATGGGCATTAAGATGGAGTTGGTCCTCCCCTTTTCTGCTATAGCCTCCACTCTTCTGGGATGGCTTTCCACTAGATGCTGGAACATTGCTGTAGGGACTTGCTTCCATTCAGGGACAAGACCATTAGTGAGGTCGGGCTCTGATGTTGGGCGATTTGGCCTGGCTCGCAGTCAGCATTCCATTTTTTCCCAAAGGTGTTTGATGGGGTTGAGGTCAGGGCTCTGTGCAGGCCAGTTAAGTTCTTCCACACCGATCTCTACAAATCATTTCTGTATGGACCTCGCTTTGTGCACTGGGGCATTGTCATGCTGGAACAGAAAATGTCCTTTTCCCAAATAGTTGCCACAAATTTGGAAGCACAGATTCGTGTAGAATGTTGTAGGGTTAAGATTTTCCTTCACTGGAACTAAGGGCCTAGCCCAAACCATGAATAACGGTCCCAGACCATTATTCCTTCTCCACAAAACTTTATAGTTGGCACTATGCATTTTGGCAGGTTGTATTCTCCTGGCATCCGCCAAACCCGGATTCGTCTGTCAGACTGCCAGATGGTGAAGCGTAATTCTTCACTCCAGAGAATGTGTTTCCACTGCTCCAGAGCCCAATAGCGGCGAGCTTTACACCACTTCAACCGACGCTTGGCAATGCCCCTTGTGCTCTTAGGCTTGTGTGTAATAATAATAATGCATTTTATTTCGTGAAATGGTTCGTTGCATCATACAACACCAAAACAAATTTCGTCACCTTTTTAGCCCATGGTGATAGACATGTATTTCTGTTTTTGGACAAGTGACTTGAGCTTTAGGTATGAAGTCAAAAATCTATCCTACTTGTCCGAAGATCAAGTGGCGTTAAAAAGGTTATTGTCAAGCCCTTATGAATCTACACTCACCGGCCAGTTTATTAGGTACACCCAGTACCGGGTCGGACCCCCCATTTGCCTCCAGAACAGCCTGAATTATTTGTGGCATTTTACAAGGTGTCGGAAACTTTCCACCGGGATGTTTGTCTAAGCTGATGCGGTGGCATCATGTAGTTGCTGCAGATTGGACGGCGGGAACATTCATGCTGCGAATAGCCCGTTCCATCTCATCCCAAATACTGTATGCTCTATTGGATTGAGGTCTGGGGACTGTGCAGGCCTCTCAAGTAAACTGAACTCGCTGTTGTATTCCAGGCAATGCTTTTCACTCCACAATTGTCCAGTGTTGTTGATCGCGTGCTCACTGGAGCCACTTCTTCTTGTTTTTAGCTGATGGGAGTGGAACCCGGGATGGTCATCTTCTGCAGTCATCCATCGGTGACCACGATCGAAGAGTTGTCCGCTGACTGGATGGTTTTTTGTTTGTCGCACCATCTTCGGTGAACCCTAGACAATGTCGTGGGTGAAAATCCCAGGGCGGTGGCGATTTCTGAGTTACTGGATCTGGCCCGCCTGGCACCGACGATCATAGTACGATCAAAGACGCTTAGGTCACTTTGTTTTGCCCATTCTGACGTTCAATCGAACAGTAACTTAATAAACTGTCCCATGAGTCTATTTTCTCAAGGTTCTAACAAATCATGACGTGTAAATTGTAATAATATTCAGGGGCCTGTTGCACCAGTTGGTCTTAAGTGGGTTGTAACTCTATTTCCAGCGTAAAATGTGCTCTTCTCCGGGCCAAAAATGATACCTGTTGCTCCCACCTGGGTGTTAGCCCTTCTATGAGCTACGCGTGGACGTAGATTCTATGCCTACTAGGGAGCAGGTTTAATTGGGACTGTCTTTTTCATGATATGCACAGAAAATAATAGAATATAGATATTTTTTCAGGATGTGAGTCTACATTTCACAACCTCTTTTTGAGTTGCCTATGCGTGAGTCAATAGCAACATAATACACTTGATTTATATGCTACATTATAGCATGCTAAATATGTCTGATCAGATATTAGCAAACTAATAGATGAGCTGCCACCTCCACCTATTTGCCCAGCCAGAGCTTAATTAACCAAATATACAGATACAAGTCAAGGGCTTTAAGTCAGGATATAGCCTAGCCTACTACGTGACTGAAGAGCAAAATAATCCACCTGTTATACTTGGCTTGTGTAGGCTACATAATATGTTAAAAAAATGTTCTGATTACACTGTTAGATGAGAAAACTAGACTAAATATTACCATCATGAACACTCACTTCAATTTGGCTAACATTTTCCCAGCCTAATTGTAACCAAATATCCAAATGGGGATTCTGTGAAATAAAAAATCTGACGCTTATCTCAAAGCAGTGCAATAACGCTGTCCCAATCATAACGGTACTGAAATTATAGTGACCACACACTGATTAAACGGTTGGATGACTTTGGGAGTTTCAGTAAGCAACAATATGGTAAATGCCTTCAATGGCATTAGCCTACTTAATTACAATATTTTTGTAAGATAGTGATATACATTTCCACAGTAATTATTGATTGATCCAGCCAGTTGTGGTTAAGAAAACGTGCATGCATAGTGGCGGGCTTTGCGAAGTGCTGGGACATGCCTCGCAAAGTTTCGAACTGCCACTAGGATGGTAACAGCCTTGTAATGTGCGGTGCCTAGCAACCATCATTATGAAGCATCAAATCTCATGACATAGCTATGCCAGCATTGCATTCTTCAAACTTAGCTATGACTAGTCATATTTTTGGTTGGTGCAACAGGTGTAAATTATGATCCCAAAGTCAGACATAGCTATGCCCGACCAAGCATTTAAGTAACTTTTTTATGCCCAACTGGTGCAACCGGCCCTAGGTGTTCAATTCTCATGCTGACAAATTGCTACTTCATTCTCTCTCACAGGTCCAGAGGGTGTACTACGACCGTCTAGTGCACGACTCAGACCGGGCCTGGATGGTGGGCTACCTCCAGGAGGTGTCCCAGTCCTTCCTCAAAGAGGACTTCCACCAGCTCTTCCAGCACCTAGACCAGGACCAGGACGGGTGCGTGACGGAGGATGACCTCCGCAGCCTCATGTTCTGCGACTTCCACGACCCCAAGGGCGAGGACCGCAACTACCGCGAGGTGAACAACCTGGACCAGCTGCGGCAGGTGGTTGAGTCGCACCTGGATGAGTACAACAACGTCAGCAAGGCGCCCATGAACCTGGTGCTCTTCCGCTTCGCCATCGAGCATGTGTGCCGTATCTCGCGCGTGCTCAAGCAGCCGCGCGGCCATGCCTTGCTGGTAGGGGTGGGCGGGAGTGGGAGACAGTCTGTTACCAGGTTGGCCGCCCACATGGCAGAGGCTGAGCTCTTCCAGGTGGAGAAACTTTTTTTTCATTAACAATTGTATTTTGTATAAAATTACAAACTCTCAATAACAATCACAATATACTTTTTGAACAGGTGGAGATTGCAAAGAGCTACGGCATGACAGAGTGGCGTGACGACCTCAAGCTGATCATGCGCAAGTCCACGCAGGGCGACACGCATGGTGTCTTCCTCTTCACTGACACACAGATCAAGATGGAGTCCTTCCTGGAGGACGTCAGCAACCTGCTCAACACTGGAGAGGTGTTGGATGGATGGACAGACACAGACACTTTCCCTTATCCCCTATATAGAAATTCAGGGTCACAGACACAACAACAGAGACAAAGACACAGACTAGTCGTATATATTTTGTGATTTCTGTAATTTGCCTTTCTTGAACCTTTGTTAAATCATGTTAATATTGCATGAATTAATTAATGGTTTGCATGAACATTCGAGATACACACCCATATCTCAATTTACGAAATACATAAATGCAAACATTTAGGTGGTTTAAAATGTTTTATAATAATCCCCCAAAAAATGGCTACAGTGTCATGAAAAAATCCTCATTCCCTTCCTTTTCCCCCTTCCTCACGCCAGGTACCCAACCTGTTTGCGACTGACGAGAAAGCAGAGATCTGCGAGCGCATGCGTGTGCTTGATCGTCAAAGGGAGCGCGACAAGCAGACGGATGGCAGCCCACTATCGCTCTTCAACATGTTCCTGGAGCGCTGCCGCTCGCAGCTGCACGTGGTGCTGGCCATGAGCCCTATTGGAGACACCTTCCGGAGCCGCCTGAGACGCTTCCCTGCCCTCATCAACTGTTGCACCATCGACTGGTTCCAGGTAATATACACTACATGACCAAAAGTATGTTGTTACCTGCTCATCGAACATCTCATTACAAAATCATGGGCATTAATATGGAGTTGGTCCACCATTTGCTGCTATTCTTCTGGGAATGCTTTCTTCTGAGAAGGCTTTCCAATAGATGTTGGAACATTGCTGCAGGGACTTGCTTCCATTCAGCCTCAAGACCATTAGTGAGGTCGGCACTGATATTGGGCGATGAGGCCTGGCTCTCAGTCAGTGTTCCAATTTATCCCAAAGGTGTTCAATGGGGCTGAGGTCAGGGCTCTGTGCAGCCCAGTCAAGTTCTTCCACACCTTTCTCGACAAATCATTTCTGTATGGACCTTTGTGCACAGGGGCATTGTCATACTGAAACAGGAAAGGTCCTTCCCCAAATAGTTGCCACAAATTTGGAAGCACATAATCGTCTAGAATGTAATTGTATGCTGTATATTTAAGATTTCCTGGATCGTGGAGGAGTTAAACCGGGTGAACCCCCCAGGGTTCGGCTGGGAAGCGGCGTGACAGAGCATCCGGCTTGATATTCTTGGATCCCAATCAGTAGGAGAGGGAGAAGTTAAACCGGGTGAAAATCCACTCCTCCAAGGCCATCTTCACCGCGAGAAGCTGACTATTCCCCACATCGTAATTCCTCTCCGTGGCATTGAGGCGATGGGAGAAAAAGGCGCAGGGATGTAACTTGAGGTCCAGGGTGGAACGCTGGTACAGGACAGCCCCCACTCCGACATCCGAAGCATTGGCCTCCACCAAAAACTGATGGGATGGGTCAGGATGAATCAATATGGGAGCAGTGGTGAGGCGGTGCTTGAGGTGCCGGAAGCAGCTGGTGACTACGTGAATGGAATCTTGGGAGAGCTGAGTGCAGACGGTGGAAGCCAGGATGCTTTAACCTCAGATAAAGCGGCAATAAAAGTAGGCAAATCCCAGGAAACTTTGCAGCTGCACTCTGGACGTAGGCTGGGGCCATTTCACCACCGAACGAAGACGAACCGGTTCAACATGTTGCCAGGGCCTGGAACGCAGCTGGGGCGTTGGTAAGGCCAACTGGCATGGCCAGGTATTCGTTGTGACCGCTGGCCGTGTTAAAGGCAGTATTCCACTCGTCCCCTTCTTGCATCAGCACCAGGTGGTAGGTGTTCCGCAGGCCCAACTTGGAGAAAATGGTGCCCCCCCCGGAGCGTCTCGAAGGCTGAGGCGGTAGCGGGTAGCAGTCATTGAGGCCCTGGTAGTTGATGCACGGGCGCAGGGGAGGCAGAAGGACAGATACACCCTGCAGCTAGGGAGTCCTCGATGTAGGCCTCCATAGCCTTGGTCCCCAGACCTGACAGAGAGTACTGTCGTCCCCGGGGTGGTGTGGTGCCTGGGAGAAGATCCAGCAGTCATAGGGTCGGTGTGGAGGAAGTGGCCCAGGCCTTACTGAAAACATCCCGGAGGTCCTGATACTCCTCGGGAATGGCGAAGAGGTCCGGGGCAACTTCTGAGCCCACAGGAAGATGACCCGGGGCAGGTTGCGCTGACTTCTGACAATGGCCGTGGCAGAACGGGCTGCAGCTCATGATGGCACCAGCAGTTCAGTCTATGATTGGATTGTGTCGCTGGAGCCAAGAATATTCCAGTACCATGGGAACCTGAGGAGATTGGATTGCCTGGCTGTGGTTCCCTGACACTCGTAGGCTGATTGGAGTGGTATTTGGGTGACCCAGGCTATAGAGCGGCCGTTCAGCACTCTCTAACGTCCATGGGAATGGAAAGGGAATGAGTGGGGATGCCCAGCTCAGACGACAGGGTAATGTCCAAAAAACTGTCATCGGTCCCAGAGTCGATGAGTATCCAGAGAGATTTTGATGGGTTCCCCCACAGCAGGATGGTATGGAAAGGGGTATGAGAATAGGGGGGAGGAAAAGTTCTCGCCCCTACCAGTGAGCCTGGTCTTTTAGTGGACAGGAGGACACGAAATGACCAGTAGTCCTGCAATACAGACAACTCTTCATGTGAAGCCGGTGTAGACGTTCGGCTGGGGACAGCCTAGCTCTGCCTAGTTGCATCGGCTTGGGAAGAGGTGAATCGGCAGACTTCTGAGACTTTCGGGGGAACTCTGGTAGCCTCGGATCCTCTCGGCCATGGAAACATCGGGGACTTCCGGGATGCATAGGAGGCGAGGTGGAATCTTTCCTACGTTTCTGTAGCCTCCAGTTGATCCGGATGGTCAAGGCAATGAGCGAGTTGAGATCCGTTGGTAGTTCCCGGGCTGCTAGCTTGTCCTTCACTTCCTCCGGTAATCCGTGCAAGAACTTTCGCACAGCGATTCCGAGTTCCAGGCAAGCTCAGCTGCCAACGTGTGGAAATCCACCACAAAGTCTGCCACACTGCGGGAGTTTGCCAAAGCTGGAGTATCTTCCGGGCAGTCTCTCTCCCGGACAGTGGAGAATCAAAAATCTTCTTCACCTCCGTGTGGGAACAACAGTTGGCCGTATGCTTCAGTCTGGAGGAGTTCGCACATGGCTGTAGTGCAGGGGAGAGCCCTCCCGGGCATCAGCGTGATCAGGTACGCTATCTTTGAGTGGTCCGAGGGGAAGGAGGAGGGCTGCAGCTCGATGATGAGAGAACACTGCGCGAGAAACGCCTGACAGGTTCCCGACTCTCCAGCAAAGTGTTCCAGGGGAGGTAAGTGGGGTTCTCGGGAAACCGGTTTGACCGGGGAGGCCGCACTGCTAACAGCCAGGTTACTGAGGGGCTGGGAGGTTACCGACATGGTAGTCTGCCTGATAGACAACCCACAGAATTGCTCCAGAAATGTGTTCAAAGCGTGGTCATGCCGTTCGGCCATGGTCTAGAACCCTTCGATAAGACCATGTAGCAACTCCTCGTGCCTTCCAATGGTGGCTTCGGAGGAGGAGACTCGTTGCGGAGCTGGCCAGAGTCTGCTGGGTGCGTCATGGCCAGTTCGTACTGTCAAGGTTCAGGAGAAGTCCCAGACAGTATCGAAGTAACAAAAGCTTATTACAAAAACAGGGGTAGGCAAACCACAGGCAGAGATCAGTACTACAGAGCAGAGTCTGAAAGGTACAGAGGGCAGGCAGGGTCAGGATCAGGGCAGGCAGAATAGTCAAAACCGGGAAAACTAGAAAACAGGAAGTAGAGAAAGACAGAAGCACGGGAAAACCGCTGTTAGGCTTGACGAAACAAAACAAACTGGCAACAGAAAAACAGACCGTTATAAATACACTGGGGATAATGGGGAAGATAGGCAACTCATGGAGGGGACTGTAGACAAGCACAAAGCCAGGTGAAACAGATCAGTGTGTGACAGCTTGATGGTTTTTGCGACCGCACTTGAATAAACTTTGAAAGCTCTTGAAATATTCCTGATTGACTGACCTTCATGTCTTAAAGTAATGATGGACGTTTCGCTTTGCTTATTTGAGCTGTTCTTGCCATAAAATGGACTATCGTAATTTTGCTTTTTATTTTGTGAAGTTATTAAAAACTGTAGGAACCAAATACTGTAACTTTGGAAGGAAGGCGAGAGTGACATGTCTTAAATGGTTGAAATGTTTCATCTCAACATGAGGTGAAGAAGATAAATTCACTGACCAGATGGACTCAACCTGCAGCGTAGGTCTCCATTGGTTACGACCCTGATAATCAACACGAGGTGAAGACGACAAAGTAGCCTCTCTAACAATCATGTTACGGCTCAGTAGCTGTTCTATGTATTGTAACTAAGTGAATTTAAGTGGGACCATCCTGTTACTCTCATCAAACCATCATCGACTACACTGCTCTCGCCACCCAACTGGGGATCATCGACACGGCTGATTAGTTGTATTCACAGAAGACCACTCTTCTAGAACAGGTGAAAGTAAAACACCTTCCTGTTATTTCTGTTTAACTTCTTGCGTCGAGCAATCCCGTATCCGGGAGTGTAATCATAGCCTCAAGCTCATTACCATAACGCAACGTTAACTATTCATGAAAATCGCAAATGAAATGAAAGAAATATATTCACTCACAAGCTTAGCCTTTTGTTAACAACACTGTCATCTCAGATTTTCAAAATATGCTTTTCAACCATAGCTACACAAGCATTTGTGTAAGAGTATTGATAGCTAGCATAGTATTAAGCCTAGCATTCAGCAGGCAACATTTTCACAAAAACAAGAAAAGCATTCAAATAAAATCATTTACCTTTGAAGAACTTTGGATGTTTTCAATGAGGAGACTCTCAGTTAGATAGCAAATGTTCAGTTTTTCCAAATATATTATTTGTGTAAGAGAAATCGCTCCGTTTTGTTAATCACGTTTGGCTAAGAAAAAAACGAAAATTCAGTCATTACAACGCCAAACCTTTTTCCAAATTAACTCCATAATATCGACAGAAACATGACAAACGTTTAGAATCATCCTCAAGGTGTTTTTCACATATCTATTCGATGATAAATCATTCGTGGCAGTTGGGTTTCTCCCCGGAAGCAAATGGAAAAATACACGCAGCTGGAGATTACTCAATAATTGCGATGGAGGACACCAAGCGAGCACCTGGTAGATGTAGTGTAAAATGGTCAATCTTCCAATGATATGCCTACAAATATGTCACAATGCTGCAGACACCTTGGGGCAACGACAGAAAGTGTAAGCTCATTCCTGGCGCATTCACAGCCATATAAGGAGACATTGGAACACAGCGCCTTCAAAATCTGGGGCATTTCCTGTTTGAAATTTCATCTTGGTTTCGCCTGTAGCATCAGGTCTGTGGCACTCACAGATAATATCTTTGCAGTTTTGGAAACGTCAGTGTTTTCTTTCCAAAGCTGTCAATTATATGATAGAATATACCAAGAGACGGCAGTGTCTTCCGGGTTGGAGCGAGCGGTCGCATCTGCATCTGCACTTCGGTCCGCAGGTAGTATAACTTTTCATTACATTTCATTATAGTACAACGGTTTGATTGGTCTAATCTTAGCAATTTCTTCTTAGCTAGCTACATAGCCGTCTTTGTATCAAAGATAATTGCGTAATTATCGTATTTCGTATTTCGTCGTCCTAACGTAGTCTACACTGCTATCTGCCCAGCAGCTAGCCAGCTAGCAAACGTCCACCGTCTACCGAATAGCAGCACTGTAGAAACTATTACACTCAACTGAACGACTTGATTAGTGTAGTGTTAGCTAGCTACATAGTTGTCTTTGCTGTCTTCGTATCCAAGATAATTGTGTAGTTTAGAGTGTGTAGTCTTAGAGTGATTATCTTAATTTACCGAGGTTAGCTAGCCAGCTATTTGTCGTCCTTAACGTAGGAGACACTGCTAGCTAGCCAACAGCTAGCCAACGTCTACCGAATAGAACTTCAACAACCCGGTCGCATTCCGCTTCGCTCCACAGGTAGTATCACATTTTCATTTAATTTCATTACAGCACAACGGTTTGATTTGTTTGATCGTAGCTAGCTACATAGCTAGCTACATAGCCGTCTATTGTCGTTCTTTTAACGCAACGTAACGTAATCAACACTGCTAGCTAGCCAGCTAGCCCCCGAATAGCAGCACTGTAGAAACTATTACACTCAACGGAACGACTTGATTAGTGTAGTGTCAACAACGCAGCCACTGCCAGCTAGCCTACAAAGTCAACAACGCAGCCACTGCCAGCTAGCCTACTTCAGCAGTACTGTATCATTTTAATCATTTTAGTCAATAAGATTCTTGCTACGTAAGCTTAACTTTCTGAACATTCGAGACGTGTAGTCCACTTGTCATTCAATCTCCTTGCATTAGCGTAGCCTCTTCTGTAGCCTGTCAACTATGTGTCTGTCTATCCCTGTTCTCTCCTCTCTGCACAGACCATACAAACGCTCCACACCGCGTGGCCACGGCCACCCTATTCTGGTGGTCCCAGCGCGCACGACCCACGTGGAGTTCCAGGTCTCCGGTAGCCTCTGGAACTGCCGGTCTGCGGCCAACAAGGCAGAGTTCATCTCAGCCTATGCCTCCCTCCAGTCCCTCGACTTCTTGGCACTGACGGAAACATGGATCACCACAGATAACACTGCTACTCCTACTGATCTCTCTTCGTCCGCCCACGTGTTCTCGCACACCCCGAGAGCTTCTGGTCAGCGGGGTGGTGGCACCGGGACCCTCATCTCTCCCAAGTGGTCATTCTCTCTTTCTCCCTCCCCTTATCCATCTGTCTATCGCCTCCTTTGAATTCCATGCTGTCACAGTTACCAGCCCTTTCAAGCTTAACATCCTTATCATTTATCGCCCTCCAGGTTCCCTCGGAGAGTTCATCAATGAGCTTGATGCCTTGATAAGCTCCTTTCCTGAGGACGGCTCACCTCTCACAGTTCTGGGCGACTTTAACCTCCCCACGTCTACCTTTGACTCATTCCTCTCTGCCTCCTTCTTTCCACTCCTCTCCTCTTTTGACCTCACCCTCTCACCTTCCCCCTACTCACAAGGCAGGCAATACGCTCGACCTCATCTTTACTAGATGCTGTTCTTCCACTAACCTCATTGCAACTCCCTCCAAGTCTCCGACCACTACCTTGTATCCTTTTCCCTCTCGCTCTCATCCAACACTTCCCACACTGCCCCTACTCGGATGGTATCGCGCCGTCCCAACCTTCGCTCTCTCTCCCCCGCTACTCTCTCCTCTTCCATCCTATCATCTCTTCCCTCTGCTCAAATCTTCTCAACCTATCTCCTGATTCTGCCTCCTCAACCCTCCTCTCCTCCCTTTCTGCATCCTTTGACTCTCTATGTCCCCTATCCTCCAGGCCGGCTCGGTCCTCCCCTCCCGCTCCGTGGCTCGACGACTCATTGCGAGCTCACAGAACAGGGCTCCGGGCAGCCGAGCGGAAATGGAGGAAAACTCGCCTCCCTGCGGACCTGGCATCCTTTCACTCCCTCCTCTCTACATTTTCCTCCTCTGCCTCTGCTGCTAAAGCCACTTTCTACCACTCTAAATTCCAAGCATCTGCCTCTAACCTAGGAAGCTCTTTGCCACCTTCTCCTCCCTCCTGAATCCTCCTCCCCCTCCCCCCCCCCCCTCCTCCCTCTCTGCAGATGACTTCGTCAACCATTTTGAAAAGAAGGTCGACGACATCCGATCCTCGTTTGCTAAGTCAAACGACACCGCTGGTTCTGCTCACACTGCCCTACCCTGTGCTCTGACCTCTTTCTCCCCTCTCTCTCCAGATGAAATCTCGCGTCTTGTGACGACCGGCCGCCCAACAACCTGCCCGCTTGACCCTATCCCCTCCTCTCTTCTCCAGACCATTTCCGGAGACCTTCTCCCTTACCTCACCTCGCTCATCAACTCATCCCTGACCGCTGGCTACGTCCCTTCCGTCTTCAAGAGAGCGAGAGTTGCACCCCTTCTGAAAAAACCTACACTCGATCCCTCCGATGTCAACAACTACAGACCAGTATCCCTTCTTTCTTTTCTCTCCAAAACTCTTGAACGTGTCGTCCTTGGCCAGCTCTCCCGCTATCTCTCTCAGAATGACCTTCTTGATCCAAATCAGTCAGGTTTCAAGACGAGTCATTCAACTGAGACTGCTCTTCTCTGTATCACGGAGGCGCTCCGCACTGCTAAAGCTAACTCTCTCTCCCTCTGCTCTCATCCTTCTAGACCTATCGGCTGCCTTCGATACTGTGAACCATCAGATCCTCCTCTCCACCCTCTCCGAGTTGGGCATCTCCGGCGCGGCCCACGCTTGGATTGCGTCCTACCTGACAGGTCGCTCCTACCAGGTGGCGTGGCGAGAATCTGTCTCCTCACCACGCGCTCTCACCACTGGTGTCCCCCAGGGCTCTGTTCTAGGCCCTCTCCTATTCTCGCTATACACCAAGTCACTTGGCTCTGTCATAACCTCACATGGTCTCTCCTATCATTGCTATGCAGACGACACACAATTAATCTTCTCCTTTCCCCCTTCTGATGACCAGGTGGCGAATCGCATCTCTGCATGTCTGGCAGACATATCAGTGTGGATGACGGATCACCACCTCAAGCTGAACCTCGGCAAGACGGAGCTGCTCTTCCTCCCGGGGAAGGACCGCCCGTTTCTATGATCTCGCCATCACGGTTGACAACTCCATTGTGTCCTCCTCCCAGAGCGCTAAGAACCTCGGCGTGATCCTGGACAACACCCTGTCGTTCTCAACTAACATCAAGGCGGTGGCCCGTTCCTGTAGGTTCATGCTCTACAACATCCGCAGAGTACGACCCTGCCTCACACAGGAAGCGGCGCAGGTCCTAATCCAGGCACTTGTCATCTCCCGTCTGGATTACTGCAACTCGCTGTTGGCTGGGCTCCCTGCCTGTGCCATTAAACCCTACAACTCATCCAGAACGCCGCAGCCCATCTGGTGTTCAACCTTCCCAAGTTCTCTCACGTCACCCCGCTCCTCCGCTCTCTCCACTGGCTTCCAGTTGAAGCTCGCATCCGCTACAAGACCATGGTGCTTGCCTACGGAGCTGTGAGGGGAACGGTACCTCAGTACCTCAGGCTCTGATCAGGCCCTACACCCAAACAAGGGCACTGCGTTCATCCACCTCTGGCCTGCTCGCCTCCCTACCACTGAGGAAGTACAGTTCCCGCTCAGCCCAGTCAAAACTGTTCGCTGCTCTGGCCCCCAATGGTGGAACAAACTCCCTCACGACGCCAGGACAGCGGAGTCAATCACCACCTTCCGGAGACACCTGAAACCCCACCTCTTTAAGGAATACCTAGGATAGGATAAAGTAATCCTTCTCACCCCCTTAAAAGATTTAGATGCACTATTGTAAAGTGGCTGTTCCACTGGATGTCATAAGGTGAATGCACCAATTTGTAAGTCGCTCTGGATAAGAGCGTCTGCTAAATGACTTAAATGTAAATGTAAATATGCATAGTCAAGCATCTTTTTGTGACAAAACGTTCCCGTTTTAAACAAGATATGTTTTTATCCAAAAAATTAAAAGAGCGCCCCCTATATCGAAGAAGTTAAGGCTACAGGACAAAGCATTGAAGCCACAAACAAATAAGGACATTGTGACCTCTGGTGGACAATCAGAGCCTTACACCTAATTTGGGAGAAGGCCCAACTGAACCCTTTTCACGGAGGCCTGGGTCCAACAGAGATGTACGATGAAAGGAAGACATTCAACACATACATACATTCATTATTTCTTACCAAACGTGCAGCGGTTAGTGTGCAATGTTATCTCAAAAAAATAAATGTCCTCTCACTGTCAACTGTGTTTATTTTCAGCAAACTTAACATGTTTAAATATTTGTATGAACATAACACGATACAACAACTGAGACATAAACTGATCAAGTTCTACGGACATTTGACTAACAGAAATTGAATAATGTGTCCCTGAACAAGGAGGGGAGGGGGGGGGGTGTAACAGTCAGTATTTGGTGTGGACACCAGGTGCATTAAGTTCTGCAGTGCATCTCCACCTCATGAACTGGACCAGATTAGCTATTTCTTGCTTTAGATGTTACCCCACCCTTCCACCAAGGCACCTGCAAGTTCCCGGACATTTCTGGGGGGTATGGCCCTAGCCCTCACTTTCCGATCCAACAGGTCCCAGACGTGCTCACTGGGATTGAGATACGGGCTCTTCGCTGGCCATTGCAGAAACACTGACGTTCCTGTCTTGCAGGAAATCACGCACAGAACGAGCAGTATGTCTGGTGGCATTGTCATGCTGGAGGGTCATGTCAGGATGAGCCTGCTGGAAGGGTACAACATGAGGGAGGAGGATGTCTTCCCTGTAACGTGTTGAGATTGACTGCAATGACAACAAGATCAGTCCCATGATGCTGTGACACACCGCCCCAGACCATGACGGACCCTCCACCTCCAAATCGATCTCGTTCCAGAGTACAGGCCTCGGTTTAACGATCATTCCTTCAACGATAAATGTGAATCCGACTATGACCCCTGGTGAGTCAAATCCCCGTCTCGTCAGTGAAGAACACTTTTTGCCGGTCCTGTTTGGCCTAGCAACGGTGGTTTTGTGCCCATAGGCGACGTTGTTGCAGGTGATGTCAGAGTCAGTAGAAAGGCCTGTTTCGTGTCCTATGGTTTCATACATTTGACCTTAATTGCCAACACCTCGTTCCGCTAGCGGAACCCCTCGCCAACAGCCAATGAAATTGCAGGGCACCAAATTCAATCAACAGAAATCTCATCATTCAAATTTCTCAAACCATTATTAGACACCATTTTAAAGATAAAATTATCCTTAATCCAACCACAGTGTCCGATTTAAAAAATATATATATAAAAAATAAAAAAATTGGGGCGAAAGCAGAACATATCATTATGTTAGGTCAGCAACTAGTCACAGAAAGCATACAGCGATTTTCCAACCATTGAGAGTCACAAAAAGCAGAAATAGAGATAAACTTAATCACTAATGTTTGATATTCTTCATCATATGACACTCCCGTGGGACATGTTACACAATACATGTATGTTTTGTTCGATCAAATTCATATTTATATCCAAAAACGTCAGTTTACATTTGGCTTTGCCTCCAAAACATCCCGTGAATTTACACAAAGCCACATATATTTATAGAAATACTCATAATAAACATTGATAAAAGATACAAGTGTTATTCACAGATCACCAAAAGATATCCGCCATGTTGGAGTCAACACAAATCAGAAATAGCATTATAAATATTCACTTACCTTTGATGATCTTCATCAGAATGCACTCCCAGGAATCCCAGTTCCACAATAAATGTTTGATTTGTTCCATAAAGTCCATAATTTATGTCCAAATATCTCCTTTTGGTTCGCGCGTTCAGTACACAATCTAAACTCATGACGCACGGGCAAGTCCAGGCAAAAGTTGAGACGAAAAGTCATAATACAGTCCGTAGAAACATATTCAAACGAAGTATAGAATCAATCTTTAGGATGTTTTTAATTGTTTATAGTTCATTGAACAAGCATGGGAAACCGTGTTTAAAGCCTTTACAATGAAGATCTGTGAAGTTGTTTGGATTTTTACTATCTTTGAAAGACAGGGTCCTGAAAAAGGGACGTTTCTTTTTTTGCTGGGTTTATATGATTAATGTGAAGACAGTCCTAGAATATATCCACGATAAATGTCTCTGTTTTCCCCATCCCCTTCTCCGTCTCTGTGTAATAAGCCGTCATAGCTTGTCAGTCCACTGGAGACTTTTGTCTCATGTAAGTGTTTATGTGTATACTCTGTTATTATTTAGTTACTTATTAAATAAACACTAAGTCAATAAATAATTAAATCAATTTGTGTGCTACTGAATGATTAGCAAAGGTTGGGGTTCTTGCAGATCCAAGAGGGTTACAACTGTTCAGATTGAGACTGATATGAGGTAATGATTAATAAGTGACTGTTATTGATATGTAACTTATCTTACAGAGTTTAATTTGGGAGATGGTAACTCGTTAAACATTTTCTTCCGTGGTGCCCAAATTACTAATGAGTTAATTGTTACATTATTATTTTAATTGGGTAACAAATTAAACATAGTTATTTTGATTTGTTTAACACTTTTTTGCTTACTACATGATTCCATATGTGTTATTTCATAGTTTTGTTGTCTTCACTATTATTTTACAATGTAAAAAATAAAGAAAAACCCTGGATTGAGTAGGTGTGTCCAAACTCTTGACTGGTACTGTATATAATTATAGAACTCAGTCAGGCTTTTCATTTACTCTGATCTAGGACCAGCTTCCCCTCCCCAATCCTAACCTTGCAAAACTAATGCAAGATCAGCTTCTCTGGGGGCAACTTCACCCTATACCCTCTCTTCTCTCCTCCCAGAGCTGGCCGGAGGACGCGCTGCAGGCGGTGGCCTCACGGTTCCTGGAGGACATCGAGATGACAGACGAGTCACGGATGGGCTGCATTAACATGTGCAAGAGCTTCCACACATCCACCATCGAGCTGTCGGCCTGTTTCCTGTCCGAGCTGCAGCGCCATAACTATGTCACGCCCACCTCCTACCTGGAGCTCATCTCCACCTTCAAGGCCCTGTTGGAGAAGAAGAGAGCGTAAGAAACAGTCAAAACAAGAAGGCTGTTTCTCAATCCACAAGGACGCTTCCCTTTGAGGCAGGTAGCCAACAGGCAGCTGCCTTTGGATTGAGAAACAGTCGACATCTTTACCCCCAAAATATGTGGCTTTTACATTCATTTATAGCCTGGTCCCTGATCTATTTGGGTTGTGTAGCCAACACCTGTGGTTGTTGGCAAGAGAGCACTTAACAGATCTGAGTCAATGTTAGTAATTTTTAATATAGATGCAAGAGATTTTGATATTATGCCAGTGGTTATGAATATATTACTACCCATTAAACTGACATTATTAAGCTGAAACACCCAACACTCTGCATCCACAGAGAAGTAATGAAGCTGAAGCGCCGCTATGAAGTGGGCTTGGAGAAGCTGGAGTCTGCAGCCGCCCAGGTAGCCACCATGCAGGTGGAACTGGAGGCCCTGCAGCCGCAGCTGCGTGTGGCCAGCAAGGAGGTGGATGAGATGATGGTGGTGATTGAGCACGAGTCGGTGGAGGTTGCCAAGACGGAGAAGGTGGTGAAGGTGGATGAGGCGGTGGCCAACGAACAGGCCATGGCGGCCAAGGCCATCAAAGACGAGTGCGACGCCGACCTGGCCATCGCCATGCCCATCCTGGAGTCAGCCCTGTCCGCTCTGGACACACTAACCAACCAGGTTTGAAAACGATTGGGCGATTGGACTATAAAGTCAATGTAAAGCAATCTCCAATGGACTTGTCTTCTGCTTTATCCCAACCCCTCTCAGAATTCAGCCTTTGCCCACCCCCCTTCCAAAATAATGCAGGATATTTTTCCAATTGCCATTTAACTATATTCAGTATATTTCTTCTTCGTTGTATATAAATGTTAGTCCCAATCAATGATAGCCTGTCTCCAGATAAGTTTGTGGTTCAGCCAATTTATCTCTGTTGTATTCATTCTTTGTCAAGCCAGTCAGAAGAGTTTGCTATAGCATATAGAGATCTGGGATGCAGCTAAGTCAATGTATAACTTTATATAAAGATGATGCTGAATGGACCAAATCCTAACTTGAGAATCATGTGCATAGCCTAAATCTCTCATAAACATTAAAAGCACCCAAAAATGTGCACATGCACAAACAAAGTTCAGCCCTAGGTGACTGTGATTGTTTGCCCCTTTATCTAGGACATCACAGTGGTCAAGTCCATGAAGAGCCCTCCACCGGCGGTCAAGCTGGTGATGGAGGCCATCTGCATCTTGAAGGGCCTGAAGCCGGACCGCATCCCTGACCCCTCGGGCTCCGGCAAGAAGGTGGAGGACTTCTGGGGCCCGGCCAAGAAGCTCCTTGGAGACATGAAGTTTCTTCAGAGCCTTCATGAGTATGACAAGGAAAACATCCCACCCCACCTCATCGCCATTATCCGCAAACAGTACATCACCAACCCAGACTTTGTCCCAGAGAAGATCCGTACCGCCTCCACGGCCGCCGAGGGGCTGTGCAAGTGGGTGCGCGCCATGGAATCCTACGACAAGTGAGTAATGTGTAGAGCTGTGTAAGAAGAATTGTGATCACATTGAAGAGTACAGTACAATATAGTCTATTCTTGAATCTCACAAAGATACTGAGTTGTTTTATTGAAGTACATTGAAATAAGCCTTGGTGGTTATTATTAGAAAATGTTAAGTTACATTTCCTGAATGGAACCCCAACCTATATATTCTCTCCTCCTCTCGCTCAGAGTGGCCAAAGTGGTGGCCCCTAAGAAGGAGAAGCTATCTCAGGCCGAGGGGGAGCTGAAGGTGGCCATGGAGAGCCTGCGTAAAAAACAGGCTGCCCTCAAAGAGGTCCAGGACAAACTGGCAAAGCTGCAGCAGACACTGGAGGCCAACAAGAACAAGAAGGCTGAACTAGAGAATCAGGTCAGTGGGGTTAGGTGCAAATTACAGAGGTGAACCATCATCTCCTTCAATAAACCAGCCAGCTCTGGTTAGCAGCTATCCACTTCCTTTCAAATATGTACATAATGGTTTAAGACCAAAATACAAATGTATCAGTATTTGTTTTAGTATTACATCCATTAATCTAATGGAATATATAGTTAAAGTCGGAGGTTTACATACACTTAGGTTGGAGTCATTAAAACTCCTTTTTCAACAACTCCACAAATTTCTTGTAAACAAACTATAGTTTTGGCAAGTCGGTTAGGACATCTATCCAGCAATTGCTTACAGACAGATTATTTCAGTTATAATTCACTATATCACATTTCCAGTGGATCAGACACTAAGTTGACTGTGCCTTTAAACAGCTTGGAAAATTCCAGAAAATGATGTCATGGCTTTAGAAGCTTCTGATAGGCTTATTGACATCATTTGAGTCCTGTGGATGTATTTCAAGGCCTACCTTCAAACTCAGTGCCTCTTTGCTTGATATCATGGGAAAATCTAAAGAAATCAGCCAAGACCTCAGAAAAAAAATTGTAGACCTCCGCAAGTCTGGTTCATCTTCGCGAGCAATTTCCAAACACCTGAAGGTACCACGTTCATCTGTACAAACAATAGTACGTAAGTACGCCTCCAACTCAATCATCAAGTTTGCGGACGACACAACAGTGGTAGGCTTGATTACCAACAACGACGAGACGGCCTACAGGGAGGAGGTGAGGGCCCTCGGAGTGTGGTGTCAGGAAAATAACCTCACACTCAACGTCAACAAAACTAAGGAGATGATTGTGGACTTCAGGAACCAGCAGAGGGAACACTCCCCTATCCACATCGATGGAACAGTAGTGGAGAGGGTAGTAAGTTTTAAGTTCACATCACAGAGAAACTGAATTGGTCCACCCACACAGACAGCATCGTGAAGAAGGCGCAGCAGCGCCTCTTCAACCTCAGGAGGCTGAAGAAATTCGGCTTGTCACCAAAAGCACTCACAAACTTCTACAGATGCACAATCGAGAGCATCCTGTCAGGCTGTATCACCGCCTGGTACGGCAACTGCTCCGCCCACAACCGTAAGGCTGTCCAGAGGGTAGTGAAGTCTGCACAACGCATCACCGGGGGCAAACTACCTGCCCTCCAGGACACCTATACCACCCGATGTCACAGGAAGGCCATAAAGATCATCAAGGACAACAACCACCCGAGCCACTGCCTGTTCACCCCGCTATCATCCAGAAGGCGAGGTCAGTACAGGTGCATCAAAGCTGGGACCGAGAGACTGAAAAACAGCTTCTATCTCAAGGCCATCAGACTGTTAAACAGCCACCACTAACATTGAGTGGCTGCTGCCAACACACTGACTCAACTCCAGCCACTTTAATAATGGGAATTGATGGGAAATGATGTAAAATATATCACTAGCCACTTTAAACAATGCTACCTAATATAATGTTTACATACCCTACATTATTCATCTAATAGGTATACGTATATACTGTACTCTATATCATCTACTGCATCCTTATGTAATACATATATCACTAGCCACTTTAACTATGCCACTTTGTTTACATACTCATCTCATATGTATATACTGCACTCAATACCATCTACTGTATCTTGCCTATGCCGCTCTGTACCATCACTCATTCATATATATTTATGTACATATTCTTTATCAAATTACACTTGTGTCTATAAGGTAGTAGTTTTGGAATTGTTAGCTAGATTACTTGTTGGTTATTACTGCATTGTCGGAACTAGAAGCACAAGCATTTTAGCGCTCGGGAGGAGGACACAATGGAGTTGTCACTGATGGCGCACTAACATCTGCTAACCATGTGTATGTGACAAATAAGATTTGATTTGATATACACCATGGGACCACGAGCCCTGGGGGACACCAGTGGTGAGAGCGTCATTCTGCTCAGGAAGGGTAGGACGCGCGTTCTGTCTCCAGTATCGAAGGCAGCCGATAGAGATGAACAGAGGAGAGAGTTAGCTTTAGCAGTGCGGAGTGTGAAAGAGCAGTCAAATCAATCCCAGAAAAACAGCATAGGACCTTGTGAAGATGCTGGAGGAAACGGGTACAAAAAAGTGCTATATCCACTGTAAAACAAGTCCTATATCAACATAACCCGAAAGGCCTCTCAGCCACTGCTCCAAAACCTACATAAAATAGCCAAACTACGGTTTGCAACTCCACATGGGGACAAAGATCATACTTTTTGGAGAAATATCCTCTGGTCTAATAAAATAAAAATAGAACTGTTTGGCCATAATAACCATCGTTATATTTGGAGGAAAAAGGGGGAGGCTTGCAAGCCGAAGAACACCATCCCAACCATGAAGCACGGGGGTGGCAGCATCATGTTGTGGGGGTTCTTTGCTGCAGAAGGGACTGGTGCACTTCACAAAATAAATGGCATCATGAGTAAGGAAAATTATGTGGATATATTGAAGCAACATCTCAAGGCATCAGTCTGGAAGTTAAAAATGGGTCTTCCAAATGGACAAAGACCCCAAGCCTATTTCCAAAGTTGTTGCAAAATGGCTTAAGGACAACAAAGTCAATGTTTTGGAGTGGCCATCACAAATCCCTGACCTCAATCCTATCGAACATTTGTGGGCAGAACTGAAAAAGCATGTGCGAGCAAGGAGGCCTACAAACCTGACTCAGTCATTCCAGGATTTTTCTTTATTTTTAATATTTTTTTACATTGGACATTCTACATCTAGAGTGAAATAACCAAAAAAGTGTTAAACAAAATAAAAATATGTTTTATAATAGCCACCCTTGAGGTAGGCACCTCATATTGTTAGATTACTTGTTAGATATTACTGCACGGTCAGAACTAGAAGCACAAGCATTTCAGTACATTTGCATTAACATCTGCTAACCATGTGTATGTGACCAATAACATTTAATTTGATTTCATTTAATTTGAGTCACCTTGGAGATATTTAGTAAAATACCAAGTCCATTTTTTGGCAAGAACAGCTCAAATAAGCAAAGAGAAACAACAGTCCATCATTACTTTAAGACATGAAGGCCAGTCAATGCAGAACATTTCAGGAACTTTGAAAGTTTGTTCAAGTTCAGTTGCAAAAACCATCAAGCGCAATGATGAAACTGGCTCTCATGAGGACCGCCAAAGGAAAGGAAGACCCAGAGTTACCTCTGCTGCAGAGGATACGTTCATTAGAGTTACCAGCCTCAGCAATTGCAGCCCAAATAAATGCTTCACAGAGTTCAAGTAACACATAGCTCAACATCAACCATTCAGAGGAGACTGCATGAATCAGGCCTTCATGGTCGAATTGTTGCAACAACAAAAAAACACTACTAAAGCACACCATTGAGAAGAAGACACTTGCTTGGGTCAAGAAACATGAGAAATGGATATTAGACCGGTGGAAATCTGTCCTTTGGTCTGCTGAGTCCAAATGTAAGATTTTTGGTTCCAACCACCGTGTCTTTGTGAGACGCAGAATAGGTGAATGTATGATCTCTGCATATGTGGTTCCCACCGTGAAGCATGGAGTAGGTGGTGTGATGGTGCTTTGCTGGTGACACTGCCGGTGATACACCATCCCATCTGGTTTGTGCCTAGTGGGACTATCATTTGTTTTTCAAAAGGACAATTACCCAACACACCTCAGGGCTGTGTAGGGGCTATTTGACCAAGAAGAACAGGACAGCGGAGTCAATCACCACCTTCCGGAGACACCTGAAACCCCACCTCTTTAAGGAATGCCTAGGATAGGATAAAGTAATCCTTCTCACCCCCCCCTTAAAAGATTTAGATGCACTATTGTAAAGTGGCTGTTCCACTGGATGTCATAAGGTGAATGCACCAATTTGTAAGTCGCTCTGGATAAGAGCGTCTGCTAAATGACTTAAATGTAAATGTAAGAAGAGCGATGGAGTGCTGCAACAGATGACCTGGCCTCCACAATCACCCAACCTCAACCCAAATGTGATGGTTTGGGATGAGTTGGACCGCAGTGTGAAGGAAAAACAGCCAACTAGTGCTCAGCATATGTGGGAACTCTTTCAAGACTTTTGTGAAACCATTCCAGTTGAAGCTGGTTGGAGAATGCCAAGAGTGTGCAAAGCTGTCATCAAGGCAAAGGATGGCTACTTTGAAGAATCTAAAATATATTTTGTTTTGTTTAACACCTTTTTTGGTTGCTACATGATTCCATATGTACAATGTAGAAAATAGTAAAAAGAAGTAACTTGTAACTAGTAATATTTTTTTACACCTTTTCCTCCCCAATTTTGTGGTATCCAATTGGTTCAACAGTCTTGTCTCCTCAAAGCAACTTCCGTATGGACTCAGGAGAGGCGATCGTCAAGAGCCGTGCCTCCTCCGAAACACAACCTCACTGCTTCTTGACACAATGTCTACTTAACCCGGAAGCCAACCGTACCACTGTGTCGGAGGAAACACCGTACACATGGCGATGTTGTCAGTGTGCACTACGCCAAGCCCGCCACAGGAGTCGCTAGTGCGCGATGGAACAAGGACATCACTGCCGGCCAAACCCTCCCCTAACCCGGATGATGCTTGGCCAATTGTGAGCGCTGCCCCATGGGTCTCCCTGTCAGGCCGGCCTGGACAGAGCCTGGACTCGAACCCAGAA